>NC_046985.1:16302749-16554155 GCF_009769545.1 Cyclopterus lumpus
ACCAAATTTCTTGACCAATAATCTAAAAACTTTCATTTGTAAGTGTTCATTTTAAAGTACATTTTATGTGAGAGAAAGATAAACCAAGACCTGTAGCCTTGTAACTAAGTTTGAAGTATTTAGAGGAAAACTATAGAGTGAGAGAGAGCGTATCAAGCCCGACCTTTTATTGTTAAACAGTACCATAATACTCAAAAAAGTCGAATTTCCTAAACAACTAATCTACTTCCAATTTCAACTTTCGTTTTCATAATTTCTTAAACGATGCCGGGACGCGCGTGTGGACGTAGATCATTTATTTTTATGCTGCACATTGCTAAAATTGCTATCATCAAGTATCTAGCCTTAGGATAAAAAATGTAAGCTCAGGTGTACCACACAACTATAACTTCATGGCAACATTATACTTCTTGTTTACATCCCCCAAAGCATTATAGTAACCCTAGCAAATTACTTTTTATTTTCTTAAAACCATTTAAGGTTTGTAGGCAAAGTAACATTAATTTAAAGCTTTCTCCTGTGTGACAATGCCTGAAGCATGGCAAGGGAATGGACATGAATCAAAACCACTTCGAGCTGAAAGGGTTAAGGATTTCACAAGCTGGACACTATAGCTGGAAAAATGGTGTGGCGAGCAGTTGTTCAGTTGTCAAGAAACCTTTGATGATTTATTGTCAATAAGTGCCGTCTTAAAAGTCCTTTCTAAAAAGTTCCACTTTCTTTAACATGTCGAGAAGTTCAGACTGTATGACAAACTGACTGGGATCTTAAAAAAGGCTGCTTGAAAGTTGGGACCCACATTTTCCCCTATAATGTCAACCCATCTTTTTTATAACGTGCCTGAAATAGTGCAAGATAAAATATCAAAAGGCAACTCAGGGCAAGAGGAACGTCTCCACAGTTATAATTTAGCCTTCAGAACAAGCCCAAATAGAGCTTCTCTCTCACTTTATTTAAGAAGGAGAGGAGGGAGGAAAAAAACATAAAGGAGTCAGGAAGCCAAACCATCTCTGAATGATTTAGAAGTCTCCATGCTTGGTGTGGCCATAATTATGGCTGTGCTAGATTGAAGGGTAGGAGGAGATGCTGGAGCCCAAGCCAAGATTATAGTCTGTAAAGAGAGACTGTAAGAGCAAGAGTGGAGTTGAGAGATAGATAGACAAAGAGGGAACAAAGGTTTCAAAAAAAAGAAAAGAAAGAATTTGAGAAAGAGGGAGAGAGTTATAAGTGTAAGAGAAATTAAAGAAAAGAGAGCAATGTGTTAGCATGAAACGAAAAAAGACTGATAGCAAGAGAAACAAGCTCATTAGCAAGAAAGTATGAGGAAGAAACAGAAAGTGTTAGCAACAACATTTTTTTCATCAGCAGTACATTTATTTGCACGAAACAAGAAAACACTCTAGCAAGACAGTATACGCAAGTAAAAAGAAAATACTGTTAGCAAGAGAGTGTTAGCAAGAAACAAGCTAACTGTCTCTCTGTTTGGAAGATAGTTTTAGCAAGAAATGAGCAGAAGCGAACCAAATAACTAGAATTCCAGCAATGTAAGAATAGAAAAAGAAAATAGGATTTAAATAATAGCCGACCGTCTGAGCTCTGTGCGGCATATCATACGTATTTGGATCTCTTCCCTCCCCCTGTAAGGGACATCAAGATCCCACCACACATCCAGATCCTCCAGGCACAGCGGCAGGGAGGGAAATTTTCTTTCTTTTTTTCGTCAATGAATCCCATCCGAAAAAGCTCGAAACAGGCAGCACATCAGGCTGCAGCGTGAGAGCGACTCCCCCCCTCGCAAATGATTTCTCCTTATTGGATTGAAATGAAATGGTGTAAAAGACTTCAGGGATTGTTGGAAGGATGTTAGCTTTCTGAGGGCACTCTGTCTCTCTAGCTGCACATTCCAGCTCTAAAATTATGTTCACTTTCTTCTTGCTATGTTACATCAACTAAAAAGAAATATGTTGAATGAATGAATGTCAGAGAAAGATAGCAAAACACACACTCAAGGCCACACTATAAATACTCCAAAAGTAGAACCTACACAAACACCCGTGCTAATTAAAACCAGTTCTTTCCAGGGTCATGTTGTGATTGGTCAGGTGGAGAGCTGGGGGTTTCTTTTGGCCGTGGGGGGAAACTAAACTCTTATATGGCTTCCTAATGAGTCCAAGTGCACACAGGGAACGGATACAAGCACACACACACACATACACACACACACATATATCTCACCCTCCTTTTCAAGGAGGGCAAACATTATTTATGAAACCCGAGAACTGTCCCTGACTTACCAGTTTCCTGCAACTTGGATGAAAAAGGGAGATTCTCAGTGACTTTGATGAAAGCCAGGAAGGCCACTTGACTGTTCGGGGGCCGGCCTTGTTTAGGCTTGGTTTTGCTGGAAGACAGTGACTAATTGAACTTATCCAGCGGTCAAACGTCGGGGGAAAGGATCCAGTGGGGGCATGCACCAGCAAGCTGAGGGGGAGACTTTGATGGATATGAGCGAAGCTTCTTGAAGATCATCCTCAGATAACCTACTACCTTCCATGCAAAATGCATGTGTGGTGTCATGTGTAACTGTATCACATTTATTTTATTCACATGCACAATACAAAATACAACGAAGAGTTGAATCCATAAAAATAAAAAAAACTTGGTCCTTTGCTCCATGTTCCAATAAAGGCAAAGTGCTCCTAAAAAAAAAAATATATATATATATATATATATATATTTAAAAAAATAATAATAATATGAAGTTTACTTCATATGAAGTTTACAAATGCAATAAGATAATTCAATGTTCTGCGAGGCGAGTGTCAAGCATTAAAATCGGAAAAAGGTAAGTTAAGCGTAATTCAAACACAGACACCTACACACACACACGAACACACGCACACAGACACACACACATATTGCATCACCTAGCAGCGGAGGCCGGCAGGCGTCTGAGTGAAACCTCATTTGAATGTCAGCTTGACGCCTGTTTGTCTACGCTAGCGTCGCTGTCATTGTTTACTCCAAACTGTGAACACAATGGCGGCTAACGTTGCTCCCCCGGACTGCCGCTCCGACTCCCATGCTGCTCGGCTCTAGGGGCCTATCGCTTGCCAGCCCTTTTCTGATGGCTGTCGTGACTAAGTCCGTACTTGTTTGGAAGAGAAGATGGATGAAGCAGTGAATTAACCAGAAATGATACCGGCTGTGTCATCCTGTTGCTGTGTGACTGATAATCAGGTAGTGAACGGACAGGAAGGAAATATATAGAAAAATATGTATTTATAGCGTTTGTGTGCTCGATGTGTTTCAGGACTTAATGGACCATTCAAGGACTATTTTTACTGGTGTTTACTTTTTTGATTTATATTTTACTGTTTCCCAAAATGATGATTTTAGATATAAGTCTGGTCTTTTTCTTTTTTCCAAAGGTTGTGTCCCTGGCTCGCTGTCACTTTTTGAGTCACCTCCCCGATGAGCATCGACTACCCACCAACCCACCCACACACACACACGCCCGCGCACGCACGCACGCACGCACGCACGCACGCACACACACATACACACACACAGAGACACACTTCCATTCCCTAACACCCCACCCACCATCAAGCATGGCTGTTAATTAGGACCCGGGCCCGTCACCGACAGCTCCTTTGTCTTCTGCAACCTGATGAAAGTTAACTCTCTCTGGCTCCCCCACATCATGCTCCTGCATGGTAATCTTCCATAATCCCACTCCTTCTATTTTCACCCTCCAGCTCTCCAACCCATCTTCTCCTTTGCTGCTTCCATCCTGATTCGCCTTTTTACTCTGTATGTGTCTCTTTATAGCCTAGAAAAAAAGAAAAGACAAAGAGCCCTTACTTTAGTAAGATGATCAGAATTTAAAACTCTAGAATGAATAATGATGTTTTTATTTGCTCATCATCGCATCAGAACATCCATTCTCTTCTGGAGACGTTGAATTGTTGATTTGTTGAAAGTGATGGCTTTTAGTTTTTTAGACATTGGTGTCTTTTAGAGAGGCAGCGAGAGAGAGAGAGAGAGAGAGCTGTGAATAAATGCTGAAATGTGACATCACCGGCATATATGTATTTTGTCGTTGAAGGTCGTGGTGAGGGCGCAGGACGCTCGTCCAGTGAGTCTACAGGAATGTTTCATCAGCACCATCATTTGACGTTATTGAAGAGACATCCGACGGGGCACAGACGCCATGTGCTTTCAGTCGGCTCACTGTGAAGCGTTTTGCCGGATGCTCCCTTCGTCCACTCGCTGGACGTAAATCAAACATGTGTTGGTGAAATTGTTCCTGTGGCTGCCGCGCCGAGGGGCGTTTATGTCAAGAGATCAGAGTAAACACACACACATGAAATCCTGTTGACCGTGAAAACAAACCCTAGCCCGGGTGGCTGCGACTTTCTTTCTTCCTTTTTCAAGGGAGGTCGAGCCCGTTTGTGTCGGCAACAAACAAACCTCGCAAAGCCTCTCTTGCTACTTCAGCCCTCGCCACGCCCGCATTGTGCCGCTGAACGGCTCGCCGCAGATAATAAACTGTTCGGGTTACTGAAGGAGAAAAGCTCTTAAGTCAAGAGAGAGGTAGTTGTCGAAAAGCCCCCCCTCCGTGTGGCTTCTGGAGCTGCTGTTGCTACTCGGATCGGGGTTTTACGTCAGACTGCTGGGGGGGAATCACACACTCACACTCCTACGTAGCTGCATACACCCCACATTCACAGTGCACAGGTAAACTAACACACACTAAGAATCTGTTAAGTGGGGGGCGGGGGGTCAGCAGGTCCCACAACAAAGCCTCAGTCAGACACAAGTATGCAGCCGACCATGGAATCAACTGCTGCTGACAGACCTGCCCAACGCCAGCAGAGACAGAGGGAGAGCCAGATCAGAGGGTCGAGAAAATATATTACCGAGCAGGATGGGTGGGAGGGGGGGAATGAAGATGGAGAAAGAGAGAGAGAGATAAAGAGGGGCGGAATGCGGAATGGGTCCGTGGGGTGTGCGAGGCCGAGACAGTGGAATTAGCAGACTTGTGAAAAGCCACAGAGCCCCTGCAGGTTGTTCCGTGTTTTTTTTGTCAGCCATTACGGCCCATTAGTGCCGTGTGTGGCTCTAGTTTCTGGCTGAGATTAAAGTCTTAGCCGAGGGATACCTGAGCGACAGCTCTAAGGTCTCCCAAGACAGTGAGCCATCACAGCACAGAGGGGAATGGGCCCGAGGGGAGGTGGCTCGGGGGGCAGGGGGGACTGTAGAGGGGGTGTGTCCTACCAAGGTAAGCTCTCCGTCAGTTTGCTGTCAGATATTTGGTAGTTTTAGTATCCGTAGCGGCGTTGTTCCACATGGTTTTCTGCCCGGTGTCCTCAAGCGTCATATATATATACTGTATATTCATGGGCATTAACAGAGTTTCCTATCCTTCATGAATAT
Organism: Cyclopterus lumpus; assembly: GCF_009769545.1. Taxonomy (NCBI): domain Eukaryota; kingdom Metazoa; phylum Chordata; class Actinopteri; order Perciformes; family Cyclopteridae; genus Cyclopterus; species Cyclopterus lumpus. The sequence goes on from NC_046985.1 coordinate 16,308,192, forward strand.
GATTGATAAATATAAACTTTCTCCTTTTTTTATATATACGAAAATACTGCCACACTTATTTTCAATAAGAATAATGGAATTTCTTTTTTATGGAATCTTTTGCTTAGTTTCAGTTATCAAATCTTTATTATTTCCTTTATCCTTTTTTTTCCTTCCTATCTCCGTTGTCCCCAAACATACTGTGATAACCTTATTTTTAAGTATTGTAGTCCAGCATGTGGCTTTCTGTGGCCGAGCGGTTAAGGCGATGGGTTAGAAATCCACCGGGGCCCTCTCCGCGAAGGGCTGAGTCCCGCTGACAGCGAGTGACACTTTTTGGGGGCAATGGGAACCGACCGGTGAAACATTTTGCGTGCTCACACCGGTGAGATGGGAGTAAAGGTCTGTACGTTGAGGTAGTCCAGATGGCCCGGTAGTGGTCATTAGATGCCAGGGGAAGCCCCTCTCTCTCTCTCTCACACTCTCTCTCTTTCTCTCTCTCTCTCTCTCTCTCTCTCTCTCACACTCAGCTCTCAGACCTGGTTGAGTGAGTTATTAAGTGAGGGAGAGAGCGAGAGAGAGGGAGAGATGACAGTAGCTGATAGTGACTGGTATACAAACATGCATGTGAGAAAAGAAAAACTCTTCTTCTCTTTCTTATGCACATGCACACACAACACACACACACACACACACACACGCACACACACACACACACACACACAAAGAAGCCCTTCATCTGTGCTAACCCTACAGTAAGACAGTAGCATGGTGCAGAGGTGTAATTAGACTGTCTGCCTGCACTCCACCACGAGAAAGAAAGGCTTCTGTTCGACTACAAACACCCATCCGGAGACCTCCCCTCTGACTCCATCATTATGTCTGTGTGTGTGTGTGTGTGTGTGTGTGTGTGTAGGCAACACTGACATTTGGTGCTTATGACATTTAGTTAAGAATACTTGCTTTTCTTCATGAAAGGAGCCAATATATGACAAAAACCCTTAATATAAACCCTTTGGATATAAATCTGGTCTTTTTCTTTTTCCAAAGGCTCGCTGTCACTTTTTGAGTCACCTCCCCAATAAGCATCGACTAACCACCCACCAACCCACACACACGTGCATGCAAGCGCGCAGACACACACACACACACACACACACACACTTCCATTCCCTAACATCCCATCCACCTTCAACTCTATAATGAATAATTGTGTATTTATTTGCTCATCAGCGCATCAGAACATTCAGACGATGTCATAGCTCACGTGTTTGAGTGCTGTCGTACATGGACGTTAAGATGCATGCTTATATGAAGTGTCCCGCGAGACCGTCACATAGGACCAACTGGAACGTCTGCACAAGGCAGGAAACATGACTTTGTGCACGTCGAGGAGGGGCTCGGGAGAATCTGTGCATTCAACAATATTTTCTGCATAAGTCACGGTGGGAAGACTTTTTAGTTGGTACAGCCACAAAAAAAGTCTACATTTGTGTACATTCTTGTCTTTTTTTCCTGTTCTTCAATTCAATTCAATTCAGTTTATTTTGTATAGCCCAATATCACAAATTACAAATTTGCCTCAGAGGGCTTTACAATCTGTACACATACGACATCCCTGTCCCAGGACCTCACATCGAATCAGGAAAAACTCCCCAAAAATAACCTTTGACAGGGAAAAAAGGGAAGAAACCTTCAGGAGAGCAACAGAGGAGGATCCCTCTCCCCGGATGGACAGAAGCAATAGATGTCATGTGTACAGAATGAACAGCATTTACAAAGTTACATAAACACATTACATGAATATGACTTCAGGATGCTAATGCTCACAAACTCTCTCTCTTTCTACAGTAGAGCGGGTTCATCTAATCCCCTCAGTCTTATTTGGGGCCCCTGTGAAATCCGTGAACCATTACCAATGGAACAGGTATGAAAATTACCCCCACTACCCCATGATGCCCCCCCTGGGCTTCCAAATGGGGCTCATCCCCTTTATTTCACGTGCGCACACGCATACACACAGGGCACACTAGCAGTGGCACAAGGTAGTGCCACTGCTAGTGTATGCTAATTACTAGTTATGAAGCGTGCACACACACACACACCACTGTATTGTCTCGTCACATGTTCAAATGCAGACTTGAGATTGAACAACATCTACATATATATTACACAGAAATTAGCACACAATTTTCTAATAGATTGCTACTGACGATGCGGAAGTGCATTCTCTCTACTGACCAGCAGGGGGCAGCTCACCTGGTTGCAAAAAAAGTCTGGTTGTATAGAAGTCTATGAGAAGATGACACTACTTCTCTCTTAATTTCTTCCCTCAGTAAACATTGTAAACAAGAGTTTATGGTCTCAATCTCTAGTTTCAAGTCTTCTTCAATACAGCATGATGTTCATTTAGTAACTGATGGTCTATTTAGAGTCAGATAGACCATACAGCAGAGTCTGCTTGAGAGCAGGGCTACTGGGATTGACAGGTCAATGCCACCAACAGAGACGTATGCGGCATAAGTCACTCCTCCGCATTCCAAATATGGTCATGTCCGTTTATTGTTTACAAAAAAACACTACGTCCCCTTCATATATACGGCCTGTGATTTTAACCCCCACCCATTAAAAGAAAAAAAGAAAACCACAAGGTAGATGGGTTAGCCTTTTTGAGGGTGTATTAAGCTAATGTCAATCTTGACGTTTAAAGTAATGTGTGTGTGTCCCTTTCGACATACATGTGTGTGTATAAGTTAATAATAACTATATATCCCACGAGAGAAACCATCCCCAACGGCATATTTGTTTAACTTAAGGTAAGTTAAAGGATGGTCAGATCGGATTTACCTTTGTGTAATAAATGCAGGTGATAGACATGCCCAGTGTGCTGAATTGGTGCGCACAGACACACACACACACACACACACTACTGTACTATATTTTTACAGAGTTTTTCACACAGTATACTCTCACATATACATGTGCCCGCTGTACATACATACTCATGTAACCATAGATGCGGAACATGTTGCTTCCCACTGTTGCTCCCACACCCACACACACACACAAACAGAGGCCTCTTTCCTTGTTAACGTCTGCCAGTGAGTGCTCCCTTATACTTCCCATTAATGGGAAACATCCCCTCCGTTCAGCAGAGGGCCAGAATGAGTTTTTCCACCAAATGATCTTCAGCGGCGGATGCAGTTGCTCCAACGGTTAGGCTTTTCGCTTCGACTCTCTGCCGGTGGCTTATAGAAGAACACTGGAGAACTCTTGTTTGACATTTTTTATGGAACACTTAATGGTGGTGAAAACAAAAGAAGTGTGGTAAAGAAGAGAGGATGTTGGGAGGGAGGGACGACGACGAGCAAAGTCAAAGTGAAATTTGGGGTTTAGACCAGAAATACAGGTCACTAATAAAAAGTAAGTAAATCAAAAATAAAAAGATGGTGTCATGTGGGGTGAAATGGGAAGGTGCTTTTTGGGCATGCATTTCAAGCAGCTGATGTCAGGATCTGGAGTTTGTGTCTTGTTTGCTGTTTTATTTTGAAGTCCCTGTCTCTCGTGTCCTCTGTTTCCCTGCACTTCCTGTCCCTGTGATTATCTGCCAGGTCCCTGATTGTTTCCTCCTGTGTCCAATCACCTGCACCTTCCCTGTGTATTTAAACCCTTTTTGTCTCATTCCCCAGTGTTGGTTCGTCCTGTTTAGATCCCTGGTGATTGCTTGTGGTAGACCTGTCGGTTTTCTGTGATTCCTTAATTTAAATAATTCCACGAGTGAAGAATAAAGTTTCTTTTCAACGTTGTCGGTGTTTGGGTCCTGTCTCTCGGTGGCTACACATAACAGCTGAAGCGTCATTGAAGGAGTGGTCCAGCAGTTTACTGTTGAACTTCCATGAAGATGTCTTGAGAGAGATGATAAAAAAGAATACTTTGAAATTGATCCTGCGGAGACTGAGATATCTTACTTCCTGTCTTAGTATTGACACCTCCCATAATGCAACTGAATAGTGTGTCTTTGTTTGGACCGTCCATGCCTGGTACATTTTTCTCTTTAGACATACAAGACCACCGTGAGGACATCAATATGACGTCTTTACGGTTATTTTCCTTCCACAGTCCGATATTTGTTGAGACATTTCAGTGCGGCCTAAAGTGCCGGTGCGACTGGAATGTTACTGACATCCCAAAAAAACTATCAACTAAACTGTAGAAAACGGGGAAAGGATGTCACTGTCATTTTTGTTGTTGCCGTGAGATGTATTTGCCCCAGTGACTGCGGCACAGCCCTGTGTGTGTGTGTATTGTCCACAGACAATGGCACCGTATGGAGGACTGTATGGGGCAGCACTGACCACTGTGACCTGAAGCTGTGGCGCGTCTGACTGAGCCAAAAAAAAATAGCCCTGCCGTTGGCCCGGAGCTCATCCACTCTGCACAGAGAGAGAGAGAGAGGGAGATTTCACAGCATTATCACGGTTGTCAATTCAGAGGACTTTGCTCCCCTTGTAATTAGCCAAAACAAATAAAGCGCAGATGCCATTAGCTGCTCCCTTGTTGTGGTAATAGATCGCCCCTTGTCTGCTCGGTCTCTCCCCGCCTTTCGTTTGAAGTGCCTTAAAGCGGCAGATCACACACCCCGCTGCATGTATATATTTGTTTAAATTGTGCATTTTTATATTTAATAATGCTTTACCTGTATGTATAAATGCTACTGTAGCAAAACAATTTCCCCTTGCGGGATTAATAAAGTAACTCTTTGTCTATCTATCTATATGCATTTATGTTTAGCTTCGAGATGTAACCACATTGAGGTTTATGGTGGCTTGATGAATCCAGAGGATTTTAAAGTCTTGATTTGCATGTTGTGTGGGTAAATGGGTGTTGGTCGGTGTCAGTAGTCGGTAACTGAGAAGTAGATCACTTTCAGATGTTGTGTGAGTGCATGGTCCCCCCCCTTATTTTTGCCTTGGTAGTCAGCTACCACTCAAGGTTGTCAGACTTTAAGACGTCATCCTGCTGTGCAATCGCTCTGCAGATTGTTTGATAATTACAACCCGTTGTTTTTAATTATGTGTCGTATCCTGTCCCAATCGGCCGACGGTGGAGGAGTTGGACATCAGCCACTTAAATAATAAAAAATAAAAAACGCAATGACCTGTTTTATAATAAATGTTTTGCTGAGAGTCACACTTGATCCGACACAAATCACAAAAAAAGCTTCTAAACTCTTTCACGTCTGGAAGGACCTTCCCGGAGGAAAAAAGGAATCTCTTCCAGCACAGGAAGTGATGGCTTTTGACTGCAGCCTCCTGTTCAGAACAACAACAACAACAAACAGAACGTAGGTGGTTCCCATGTCCGCGTTGTGTGATTAGCAAGGCCTTATCCACGCTGGTGACGCTCCCTCCCGCCGCTCTAATAGAGGTGGACTTGGATCAGTGGCCCTCGGTTTAGTTTTTTCTTGATTAGATCAAACCTACATATCTCTCTCTGTAAACCCTTCTGTTTGCTCCCTTATCTCACCCCTCCCCCTCCCCCTCAGCACACACAAAACACAAACTACATTCTTACCTTTAGCCACAAATGATAATGCCACAACAGCGGCCTTATTTTGTTTCTTGTCTTCGCTCCACGCACATACCTAGAGTTCCCTGTCCTTACCTTCCTGTCCATGCAGCGTTCCTCTCCCAGGCCTTCGGCCTCGGCCGTGTTACTTCAGCCAGCATGTCCCACATTCCCAGCTGTACGTCCGGCCATGATGAAGCCATAACACCGCCGTCTGCGCAGCCAGTTAGCGGGGTGGGAATGCTGCTCCTTGTGTGGCTGGGTGAAATTCACTTTGTGTGTGTGTGTGTGCGTGCGTGCGTTGATGACTTCATCCTCACCCCTCGGTCCCAGGCGACAGGGCATATTTTTTACTACGTGCGCATGTGTGTGTGTGACTTGTGAATGAGAACTGCTGTTATGGAGGCTGATGCTGTTTCACATTACAGGGGAAGCTGGGGTTAATTTCCTGTTGATAGACGTGGCCAGCTTGCAGATAGAAACAGGTTTAAAGGGTGGTGGATTAGGCTCCACTCAGCTGTTTAGGAGGTGAGACTGGTAGGTGAAGTGTAGCATTAAATCCGAGGTATTAGAGGCGTGCAGGGAGAGCGTGTAATTATTGAGAGGAATGTTTAGATTGTTGTATATTGTTGCGGTTGCCTGGTTGGTGGAAGGCAAAGCATCGCAAAAAAAGTTTCCCAGTGTTTGGAGCTGTAGTTAAATAAATATTTTCCAATGAAAAGGGTCGAAAAAGGAGATCTCACAGTTTTTGCACTGACTTTATTAACTGAGGTCGCCCCATCTGGGCTCTCTGTCTCCCTCCTGGAATAACACTCGGCCTTGTGTAATGGATGCGGGCTGCGCTCGGAGGCTGATTCTAAAGCAAACAACCGCCAAATCGGCAAACAAACAAGGAGACGACACACGTGCGCCTGTGGTTTCGCCTCTGCACATCATTCATGCTCGAGTCAAGAGAGGGAGGGAGGGGGCAGCTCGATAGATACAGTAGATACAGTACAAGCACACATTATATAGCAGTCCCCGTCGTCGTCACACTCCAAAGAGCCCCCTCGAGGAAACCCATCCCTCATTTTACCCTCTTAATAAGGGACAGAAGGTTTGTGTTAGCATCGTTAGCGATAGCCGCATCCCCCTCCTCCTGACCTAGCCGGCCACGCCCTTGCTGGGGTCGTACCTGGCAAAGGACTGGGGCCCACTCTCTGGTGCTTTTACAATCCCCCCCTGGCGGCTCCATAAATTCAGTGTGAATACATGCGGTAACCATTTGTGTTTGAATGCTGACTCACGGAGGCTCCTGCACACCGTGCCTCGATTGGGATTGAGATGGATGCTTTTTAGAGAGAGTGTAAAATAAAGCCGGAGGAGGAAGATTGCAGCAGAAGTCTGAGGGAAAGTTCAAACACCGCAAAGCGGCGACGATGTGAAAGCCTTTGCACACACACACGCAGAGAGAGAGGAGCTTTTCTCTGCGTTCATCTACTCCTGTCTCACATAATTAAAACGTCTCTCTTTTGAGAGGCCTTTTCTACTCACGGCATTGGACGTATTATATATAATACGCAGTATATATTGTGTGTGTGTACGTGTTCCTATTCAGACATGTATCCATGCAATACATGCTCTTTATTATTTATTAACCCATTAGCATCCGCAGAAGTTGTTGGTCTCCTTGTGGTCCACAGGCTATCATAAGAAAATAAATGGGAAGGGATTTGTAATTATGGGAACTGCTTTCCAGTTTGACTTTTGTAAAAAACTCAACTGAACATTGGTGAGCAGGGAACTGAGCGCGTACATTTTGAACATGGGCCTGAGTACTTCCATTTCACTACTACTGAACTGCTACAATTCTTGGGCACGTGCTAGAGTGTTTGCACATGGCACAACACCTGCCCTCATATAGTGTTTAGGGGGGCGTTACCTGCAAATAAACAGTCAGCACAGTCGAAGTAGATTTGGATGATTCAATGCGATTTAAGAGAATGCGGGGCCCGTGGTTTTACTTGTACACATGTTTAGAAACTGAAGAAGAGTTCAACTTGCTCCACACTGGGGAGAGAGAGTTACAGACAGGAGCTAACCAGAGGCGCTAGCATTACCCCGCCCCATTGTTCTTGTGGCGGATCGCATACATCTTGATTTTCCAAATTGTGTGAGAAGGAGACCCCTCTCCTGCATCATGTAACTGCCTCTCTGTCTGGGTCTCCGCATTCATGACTTTGATGGTCCACAGAGAGGAAGTGCTTGCATTCGTGTGGCCGTGAGCGTCCCACCCTGACAGAGTACGTGTGAAGCCCCTGTCTCCATCCCCCTTGTAATGTCAACCCACAGTCTCCACCGCAGTTGGCCCAAAGTCTGCCAGCCCCCTCTTTATATTTACCTCCCCCCAGCTCTCTTACTTCCAAATCCATCAGCCTGCTCCCCACCCCCCTCGCATTCCTGCATTTCACTGCCATAAACAACTATTAACTTAATGGTTACAAAAATCATTAAAGAAGAAACATCTGTGCGCCTGCCGCAGCCAATCAGGGGGAGCAGAGCCCCTGGACGGAAGGCTGTGGTTGGCTGCCTCGAGTGCTCGCACCTTGTCGAGTCCCTCCCAACTACCATGCGCGCTCTTTATAGTCCGTTTAGCGAGGGGAAGAAGCAGCATGACGCAGCCGGAATGAAAAAAAAGAGAAGAAAGAGGCGGGGGATTTAGCAAAGATGCACAATACAGATGGCAATGGTTAGCGTCTCTGTGGTGGCAGGCAGCAGCCCCGCTCTCTGTTCTTTCTTTTTTTTCATTTTCGATCATTTACGTCCCAAAAATAGGAACCAGATTGCCACTGCGGCCGCTTAATTTGAACTCCTTTAACCGTCTTAAGGATGTAACTGGAAATTGTGGTGGAACAACTTTAAGAAAATGCAAAGAAAAATGTAAAAAAAATAAACGCAATAGGTACGTAGCTGTAAATGTCATAATTACAGGCTTAAAAAGCAGCTGGAGCCATTTGAATTAAGTCTGGAACGCTACTCAGCTACCGCTTTAATAATGCCATTCTGGAGCTATAAGGGCCACACTGGGTGCCAGACCAGCAACAAAACTGGGCAATCAAGCAAGACGCAAGCGCCTTCAGTTCTGAGTGAAGTGATAAAACAGGAAGCACATCTGACGAACGTGGAAAGTTCAGCACGCGCAACCCCTGCCCGCCCCTCGAACTCTGGGTGGGAAGGGAATAAATCGAGATGTGAAAGAACGGAAGGCCCTGCACAGAACTTGTGCCGCCGCTCTCCCTCAGCCCAGATTGATCCATGTCGGGGTACCAGACCCTCGTCTCCCTGCTGGCCACCCTAACTCTGGCAGCAAAAAGCGCGACGTGAACGCGGGAAACAAACATGGTGCAAAGCGCAGCTCCATCCATCCCCCAAAAAAGGCCAGAAATAGACGCGGGATACACAAAGAAGCTGCCGTCTAGTTTAGTGTACATGCCCCTACACCAAAGCGACACATCACATTGTACATACCGGCGTACACTAGTTAATCGACAGAGGGGAAACTTAACCGGGCGCTGCAGCACCAATGCCTTCCAAGGACCCATGACATAAAGCTTGGAGAGTCGAGGCTCTCTGTGTTCCAGTCTTACACGCGCAGTCAGAAATGTTGGCCCCAACGTGGCGGAGGGTGTTGGCAGCCGCTCGGCGACAGGTCTCCGGCTGACCTCGGCCTCGCGGAAATATCACAAAGGTCCACGTCTTCTTAATAAACCAATTCTCCAGAACCGCTGCAGTTGAGTGTGCGGGCGCGCGTCCCTGGATGCGATCGCGCTCTGCTGTTTGGAGGGCTCGGCTGTTGACGCTGGCACGGCGAGGTGTGAAACCTGTGGAGTCACGCCACGGACTTGTATTCATTTGTGATTTTCAGAGAACTTCCTTGTTCCACGGGCCACCGTTTTCTAAGCTTGTGTGTGTGCGAGAAATACGGCCTTTTGGCAACGATGTCTGCACTTATGGTAATTCCGGGGGTGGGGGGGGTAGACAAAATATCACGAACACTGTAAAGGGAGTTTGAAGTAAGACTATGTAGCTTTTGAGAGAAGAAATAACAGTGTCATTCATGCATATGAAAAGTTAAATTTATGAGCAATAAAACGCTGCCTTGCCCGAGTCATAAACTCTTAAGATATTTTACCGTCACAGCCTCACTTCTTCTGGCATGACCAGCAGCGCACAGTGGCTGTTAGCGCATGGTAGCTAACTTTGGATGAATATCGCCGTCTTAGCGACATTTCTGGGTTGCTTTGCTGACTTTTTGACAACTCTTGCTAGTATTTCCACTTTACCATTATTTTGCACGTGGTGCACAAATAATATGAATCTTAGCCGAATGCCAACCCGTCTTCTTGGCAGTGTTGCAACTGTGCATAGGTGAGATGAGTTAAGTCTTTTTTATTATTTTGTCTATCTCCCTATGTATTCTATAAGAGCCACTATTCCAGCTTTGTGTATTATCCGAGGAAGTGGCTGTCTGGTAAACGGACAGAGCGGGCTGGTTTATAATTATTGGTTTAAGGCCCCGGCCCGTCGTGTTCTGCCATCTCCTCCACGGCAGAGAGGGTCAAAGGAGCAATAAAACATGATTAAGTGAAGGAGCCGCCGCCGTAAACTTTGTTCCTGCCGCTCGCGGATGAAAAATGACAGTGAAATCGGTCGCAGCATGGGAACATGTCTGGGCCCTCTGTAATGATTAAGCCCCTGGTTCGGGTAACCAGTAGCAGACAGATACACATTCGCAGGGCCGCGGTAACTAGGCGAGCAGAAACATCTGCAGTGTACTCCGTATCATATAATAGGCTTCACTGTGGATGATTTAGAGTATGTAGCACTCTGTGAGTTGTATGCCAATTATCTACACTGCTACACAGCACTAACATAACATCACAGCACGGGGATCCGGGGTTAAAGGAGTGTCACATTTACCTTGATAATCAACGCAGCAGGAACAGGAAGGGAACTGGATTTCACAATGTGTATCACTTTTTGATTAAAGCACCATTTATAAAACATCTATTAATGTCCGGAAAACTATCATTGTTTTGATCAGTTTTGCTTTGTTGCATTAGGTTGCCAGGACTATGAAATCAAAGAACCACACAACTGTCATCGACTGTGTTCGTCAATGACTCCATTACCCGACTGAGAAAGGAGGTTTTAAGGGCATCGAAGGGACATTAAATCATTTATTAAGGCTTCATGGATCTTTGATAAACCATTCATGAGAACAACCTTTGGGTTGCCAGGTTTCGGATAAGTCCCTGTCATTTTTTTAATTAATAGATTCATTGTTTTGTCTATAAAATGCCAGAAAATAATCACAAAGTGTGTTTTTATCCCTAAAGCCCAATATGGTTATGTATTCAAATTGCCTGAGAACTGACTAAGAACAGCCGGAAATCCTCTCAAATGACAACTGGACAATGTTATTTTTTTACTTTAAATAGGTGGAACGTGTAATTATACATGCTTCAAAATAAATAAATAGGCGGCAACATTTCACCTTTACTACTCGGTCCATACAAGCTGAAAGAAAAATGACTAACTTTCAGAAGGCCAAGAAAAATGCACAATTCAACCAAACTGCTTAAACTTGCTACAGGCGCCAACTGAAGGTCCGTCTCCCGGTGCTGCCGGCCGCTCCAATAATCCAATAAACAATCAACACGTCACACACGTCGTACTGAGGACAGACTGGATGCTACAGCGACTCACTATCACCTCCCAAGGTGCAAGTGGTATTACAAGAAAGGCAGGGGCTAGCTGGTTTGCATGCTCATCTCAGTATATATCTTTACAACACAACACATAGACACAGTCAGCATTGTAATCTCTTCACAGGAAGTTGACGTTGGTTCATTTTGTTACTCAAACTCTGGCCACGTTGTACTTATTTCACCTCTAATTACCAACATACTTAATTAGTTACCTATTGAGTTTGTTCTTATTATTCCTCTTTTTCCTCTTTTTTTTTTAGAACAGTGGGCGCATTTTGGGGGTATTTGTGAGCTACAAAAAACGCTCAAATTTGGCAAGCTTGTCAGGCTTGGTGAAAATGTTGACCGGCGACGCCCCTCACCCAGAATGTCCGATTGACTTGAAATTTTTCACACATGTCCATATTCACCTGCTTGCTGCCCCAAACTTGTCGTGCTTGTTACAAATCATGGCCTGAGGATATCGACAAGCCTAATTTCGGTCAGTCAAAGCACCACCCACTGGCTCAACTGGACTTGCTCGAATCTGCCCCAAACTTGTCATGCTTGTTACATGTCACGGCCTGAGGATATCGACAAGCTTATTTTCACTCATATTTGAAGCGCCACCTAGTGGCTCAATGGGACTTGCTCTAATCTGCCCCAAACTTGTCGTGCTTGTTACAAGGCACGGCCTGAGGATATTGACAAGTCTAATTTCAGTCATAGTCAGAGAGCCACCTGCTGGCTCAACTAGACTTGCTCGAATCTGCCCCAAACTCGTCGTGCTTGTTACAAGTCACAGCCTGAGGATATCGAGGAGCTTATTTTCACTCGTTGTCGACGCGCCACCTACTGGCGAAAGAATATCGGGGTTACGTGACAAACGGTAAAACGCACGATCGGTGGCCCCGCATTCTCGGCCGAGCGGGTCGGCGTCCCGCAGGCGCCCCCGACTGGCGCGGGTGAGCAAGGACCTGTTCATTGCTCCTTGCAGCTTTAATTCTAATTCTTTTCTGTCGAGTTCTAATCAATTAATCTATTCTTTTTAGCTAGCTCTTTAATTCTTTAAGAGCAATCTGGACTGTTAACTTCTGGAAAACAGCTGCTGTTTTAGGGTTAGCTTGTTACAATTTTTTCAATTCAATTCAGTTTATTTTGTATAGCCCAATATCACAAAATTTACAAATTTGCCTCAGAGGGCTTTACAACTGATTAACATTGTTAAATACAGATTTATAAAGGATTTTTTTAACATTATCAATTGAATATGACATAATAAATGTTGATTTTAGCATGTTAGAAAGTAAAAAACCTTTATCAGGGACCTTTACAGCACGTTATTTGCATGTCCTTCCTCTCTGTGAATCCTCCAGACGAGACTGCAACATCCTCAGCTTTCCCCTGATCAAACAGGCAGGAAGGTAGCGTCCTTTGTTAGCACCGCTGAATGCCGCTGCAAGGAGTAATTACGGGTAATTGGCGGGACAATAATGCGATGACAGCTGTGGAACCAGCGCAACATAAGGGCAAGGCCTCAGCCAAACCCTCGATCCGGGCAGCACCCTTACCTCACTACCCCGCCAAAGTCACGATCCACTGGGTGCAATTAAGCTGCACAATAACCATTTTGTGGAACACTGTTCGGTACACATCAACAACACATCTAGAGACGGGACGGGATTTTTTTTTTTAACGCATAATTTTACCTCTGTGTATCGGCCCAGAGAAGCATTTCTTTTAATCAAAGAAAATAAAGGCTGAAATAAAAGGAGAGAGGGAGAGCTGGAATCTAAATACACCTTTTCAATTGAATTCAGTTTATTTTGTATAGCCCAATATCACAAATTACAAATTTGCCTCAGAGGGCTTTACAATCTGTACACATACGACATCCCTGTCCCAGGACCTCACATTGGATCAGGAAAAACTCCCCAAAAATAACCTTTCACAGGAAAAAAAGGGAAGAAACCTTCAGGAGAGCAACAGAGGAGGATTCCTCTCCCCGGATGGAATAGATGTCATGTGTACAGAATGAACAGCATTTACAAAGTTACATAAACACATTACATGAATATGACAATGTATGAATGGAACTCCAATCCATGAAACAGAAGGAGGTAGAGAGGAGGGGGGGCGGGGCGCATCAGCAGGGCCAACGCGGGAGGCCGGCTCATCAGGCATCAGACACTGCCAGGTCCAATGGACCCTATGAGACGTGAAGTCACAACGACTCAGGGGAGGAAGCAGAGTTAATAAGGTGCAATGGAGAGATGTAAATTCATCCAAAAGGAGAGAGAGAGAAGAGGAGATAGGTGCTCAGTGTATCCTAAAACATCCCCCATCAGCCTATGAGCCTATAGCAGCATATCAAGGGCCTCGACCAGGGCAAACCTGATTCAGCCCTAACTATAAGTACCATCAAACAGGAAAGTCTTAAGTCTATTCTTGAATGAGGTGACTGTCTGCCTCCCGGACTGAAAGTGGAAGCTGGTTCCATAAAAGAGGAGCTGGATAAATGAAGGCTCTTCCCATCCTACTTTTTAGGACTCTAGGAACCACAAGTAGCCCCGCATTTAGTGAGCACAGCTCTCTAGTGGGGCAATATGGTACTACAAGCACCTTTTGAGAGGTGTAAGATAATTAAAAGAAATTGAGTAAAGTACTGCATTGTAAGCAAGGCAATGAACTTTTGGTCGGCTAAAGGCACAAAAGATACACAAAACATAATATGAATCGATGGATTCAAAGGCAAATAGCCAAAAAAAAATTATCTTTTTTCTTCTTTCTTTCACAAAGTTTGAAGGCTGTTGTTTGTGTTCCCCCTGGCAGTCAGACAGATGGACGGAACCAAAGATGAGTGGAAGCCAGAAATCCTCCTGAGTAGCACCATTACTGTGTTAACGCCTACATGCTAAAGCAGGCTCCATGTGGCACCTGGGTGCTAAAGAGCTAGCGGGACATCATGCAGCCTCTTTAACAGACCCCTGGCTGTTTGTACTCGTGTGTCAAATCAGAGAAAAAAAGAAAAGTTTTATTTTGTTTGCCTTTGACTGAAGTGTGTTCAATAATCCGTGCGGTCGTTTGGATTACGGTGGCTTTGAGAAGAGGATATTAGTAGTATTTTCAACCATAATATATTATAATAACTGTCCATATCCTTGTTGCTTTGGTTTATTATATATTCAATTCAAGACAAGTCGCACCAAAAAAAGGGGCGTAAATTAGCTGTTTCCATCACTGGTGTTCGGAGCTGGAGCCGATAAATACCTGTGACGACTGGAGAGATAGATAGATAGATATTTTACTTTATTCATCCCCAGGGGGGGATTTGTTTGTAGCAGCAAAAAACAAGGTTACAATACATACGATACAATAAAATAGTAGAGCAGGACATATTAAATAATAAAGAAAATTAAGAAAACAATTAGTCAGTAGAAGCTACAAACGTACCTTTCATACTTAACCTCATCATGTTCTTAAAGCTTTCACAGACATGTTGTGACGACTAAACAACACAAAAAAAAGGTAAATACTCCTGCGAATATTATGTGTCCAGGGCTTTTATTGTGAAAGGTAAGAATGGAAGGTGTGGATCGGGTCTTTGTCAAGGTGTTGAAAGGGGCAATACGTTTGCAGTGCTGATTCGGACCTGGCACCTCTTTTGTTGTTTCATAAATATAGGCGCAACTCAAATGATGCCTTTTATTCACAGTGCGAAAGCGGAAAAAATATGTATTTTACCCCCTCATTATATTCTCGTTCTGTGTGATTCATGACAAAAACAACAGTTTGTAAAAAATATATTGACGTGCAAAAATAATCACACCCTTTTTTTAAATAAAAAGCCTTTAGCTTTTAGGAAACAATGAAATTAAATAAAATTAGACATTTCATCGCATTGTTAAATCTGTTTGCCCCAAAAAGCCCCCTAAAAGCAATACAAAAATAAGATGAAAACTCCAGAGTGGTAGAGACGGTGCGGTGCTGTTGAATTACAACTTATTTTTTCGAGGTTGTACAAAGACAAACACTTACTTGCTGAGCATAATAAAAAAACATCTAAATGGCATCAGCACATTTGTAACTTTTACCACCCTGACCGCCAGTGGCTATGGATCACTGCAGCCATGGAGACAGACAGACAAGGAGACATCGCTGCCATCAGTGTTTGCTCTTTCGTATCCTACGTAAACACACACTGAGTCCTATCTTTACTATCAGTGCTGGCCCTGCAGCGCACGTCCCCTAGCAGAAAGGTCACAGTCTGTTGCCGCTGTCGCCAGTTAAATGTCACCAGGCCCCTTCTGCTTCTGTCCAGCCTGTCTGTCTCATGGTAAGTCTCCCTGAACAATAGGCTACAGTCTTGCTGCTTGAGGTGCATGGAAACATCAAACGTGCTACGGACAGATCTCGGACAATACAACTGTTCATGCGTCACACCATGTGACGGCATTTGACATTGCCGTGACTCTGCAAACGGTGACTGGAGAGGAAGAAAAAAAAAAGCAATGTAACGGAGCCTTTTTACAATAAACAAATTATTGTAGACCCGCGCCTGAATGTCACACAATAAGCCCTCTTGTTTGTGTCCTCTTTTCTTTCTTTTTGCAGCAAACAATATGCAATTTTGGGGTGAAGGAGAATGAAAACAGCGAATGAGTGACTGGGGTGTGGGGGTTGTGGAGAGTTGTGTCAGAATGTGCCGATAATAAGCTTGGCATGGCTCATATTGAACCCATTGCGACAGAGCGCGGCTATCTACTCTGAGCATTTTGGAGGTCGTCTGTGGGAAAGAGACAGGCCCCAGTGTGGGAAACGGCCGTCTTTTGATACGGCGCTAGAAGATCAGCAGTCTGCTATCATCTGCGGTGGAAAAAGTTCAGCCCGCTTTTAAAGAGGGCAGACACAGAAAGGGGCTTTTTGTCCGCTGCTCTGACCCTATGTCATCCCCGTGGGCCTCGGCTAATGGGCGGAGCCTTTGAGGACGCTTGATAAATTGTCCGGATAAGTGGTTGGATGCAAATCTCCAGACACTGAATTTGGCTCTATTAGATTGGAAATTAAATTGATAAATGCAAGCAATGTTTGCAAGCTCATGAGATCAAGCCTCTCTCTGTCTGCCTCTCCCCTCCCATTCTGTCTGCCTCTAGCCCTCTTGGCTCCAGGCCTGAGTCACATGGTTGACTGATCAAGTCGGGGTGTTGAGGCGAGCTCAGTGGGTGAAGCGCAGGAGCTCCGGCAGGTCGCTGCTGGGGCTGAAATCAGTCTAAGTAGGCCGGGGCTTAACACAAACACCCCCCCTATCTCCCCCCGCCCCCTTCTCTGTCCTTCCACCTCCATCCTGGCTCGGCCATAGGGTTCACTGTGTTCACAGACTCACCTCTCCACTCCCACACCAGTATTTGTGTATGGATGTACCGAGAAGGGGATGGAAGAAAATTAAATCACGTACAGTGCTCCTACCCCCTCAGGGTGAATTTTATGTTGGACTTGGAGATAAACACATAATGCTTTAAAGTCAAACTGAAATTTTTACTACAAAATAAGTATGAATATATTTCATGCACAAGTCCTGGCGTAAAATTTGGCCTAGCGTTTGTTTAGCTAGCTACAAAATGAAGATTATTCCTGAGTTGTTAGAACATTTTTACTAAATTTTCTCAGTCCTGCGGTTTTCACAGACATGTCCAAACTAGCCGAGCCCCTCGACTTGCTGGCTAAACGCTACCATTACCAAGCTAGGCTAACTAGCTGCACTTTCTGAATGGAAACGTTTTAGTGTAGCTTGCTAGCTTTCACATTCAATGTTTCGAGTTAAATACAAAGCTACGTGTTAGCGAGTTACTGGAGTTCTAAACATAATACTGCATAGCTTTATGATGTGACGGTATCGACATTCCACTATAACGTTGTCAAAATGCTTTAGCGTAGGCCTAACTTACAGAAATAAAGTTAGCCTTAAACTGACGATGAGATCCTGTGCCAACAAATTTATCATAAAGCTAAAATAAAACTGAACGTAAGCACAATGGCTGCCGTGTTCCTACAGAAGCTTACATTCTTCTGTAGTCACTGAAACAGGTCAGAGGTCCGGAACTGTTACAGTAAAGCAGTCTGGGATCTGAGAGTATCGGCAAGTACATCCCTTTACAATCAGGTCTGGAGGATCTGACACTTTCTATGCTTACCAAAGCATAGAAAGTGCACACTTTGAAAACACCTGCTGGAGATTTGCTTTTTTTCACCAGGGAAGGAAGGGAGGAAGGAAATAGAGGATAGAAGGGGGGAAAGGGTGAATTCTCAGTCTGCCCCCTAACCCATCCGCCCCCACCTCAATCCAGGCTCATTAACTCAATTCATAATTGTCTCTTTTCGCCCCCACCCCCCTCTTCTTCTCGCCCCTACTGGCTAGGTAGGTAGAGGTGGGAGGGGGAGGGGGGAGCTGAGCTCATTAGGCCAAGAACCATTGCTTGCTTCGCTCTTTAAAAATAACCACAGCTGCAAAGCAACAACCTCATCGTGTTCGCATGGACAAAATGGCCCAGTGGTCAACTCTCTCTCCACTCTTTCGTTTTTACATCCTTCATTTCCCCCTGAGCTTCCTCCCTTTTCCCCCTCTGCCCCGTCTAGGCAGCTTGAAGCAGAACCACTAAATGGGGATAATTGGGTAGGGGACAAAGGGGCCGGCCCTTGTCTGACCAATCTACTCACACAACAATCGGCAGATTGTTCCTGGGACCCGGTGACACAACAAACCCTCCTAGTGTGGATTCGGACTGTAATTAGCAAGCAGCTAAGCAGTTGTATGTAGTGAATCAATTGGAAATCCCCCCCCGTTTTTTTTTCTTAGTATGTGTGCCTGACTGGACACTGGTTAACCATCTAATGAGGGCAGAGGGAAAGTGGTAAGAGTACCAGGACCTCCCTCTGTCACATACTGTCTTTACACATACACACATACACACGCACGAACTTCTTTTGACACTTGCTCCACGTATACTAAAACATACGCAGTGTCAGGGAATGTTTGTCCTCCTTTTAAATTCTTAATTGTCTGTTTCTTCTGTTTACTTAAATGTGCATAATCTTCAGCATGGCCTCTAATTACACACACACACACACTGACACCTACACACACAGACACCTACACACACACTCACATACACACAGCCTGACAGAGTGCTCATAGTTGACAGTTGCTGTGTTTGTTTGCTTTTACAGGCGACATGCAGCATCTTGGACCAGATAAGTACTTTCTCTACTTCATATTTGGGCTGCAAAAGAATTGGCGTTGAGCGATTCACTCCGTCTCGACTCGTCGAGTTTGAGTACTGGACTTGCATTCAAGGGTTTTCAAAGCATTTTCTGTAAAAATAATTTAAAAAATAATTTTTGAATCCTTTTCTTAGTTGGCAAACTGTGCATCTCAGCCACATGTGTCCCTACTTGCTCTCTGCAATCACCTGTATTAAAATGCAGCCAGTCACACATTTTTTCTACTTCTGTTGTCAGAAGATATGAGCAACAACAGCTATGCACATATTTAAGATGGCACATTCTGACATGTCACACTAGGCATAGGCCCTTTTTTATTAAAACTCTCTAAACATCTGCTTTCAAATGCCACGGCATCCAAACAAAAGACGTATTAATTATGCGACACTTTACGAGACTCTTGACATTATTAAAACCAGTGTGATTGACACATGCTCACTTTAATAGATGGTGTTGTTACGTTATTGAACATATAGATTGACTACGATGAGGCATCGGAGGTGTGACGGTAAGACGGTGCAGCAGGTTTGGGTGTGCCGACAACGAGTGTATGTTATTATCGTTACAACACGTGGGGGGAAATGAACAGCCCATTTTAAAAGCATTTTATATCCACGATCCATTTCCAACAACCTTTACCATTTTCATTGCTTAAGACACCAGCAAACCACCCTCGCCGGGTGCTCGGCCTTCTCCTTCAGCCACACACCCAGACCCTCTGGTCGGGGCGGTGGCACAGGTCTACTCATCTCACCCAAATGGAGTTTTGTACTCTACCCGATTCCATTTACCCCACTATCTTTTGAATTGCATGCAGTGACGGTTACTCATCCGGTTCAACTAACTATTGTTGTTCTCTACCGTCCACCTGGCTCCTTGGGAGACTTCTTGGAAGAACTAGACGTCCTCCTATCAAACTTCCCAGAAAACGGCCCCCCGCTCATCCTTCTGGGTGACTTTAACATCCAGACAGAGAAGTCATCGGACCTGCTACTCTTACTGTCTTCCTTTGCTCTCTCGCTCAGTCCTTCCCCTCCTACTCACAAAGCTGGCAACCACCTTGACTATATTTTCACCAGAAACTGCTCCACATCTAACCTCACTGTAACTCCACTTCATGTCTCTGACCACTTCTTCATCTCGTACTCTCTCCCACTCTTTGGAACTGACAACCCTCCCACCACGGACTCTGCACCTGTCCGTCGCAACATCTGCACCCTCTCACTCTCTCACTCCTCGTCTGTTCTGTCAGCCCTCCCTTCAACCGATTCCTTCTCACTCATGCAGCCTAACTTTGCCACTGCCACTCTCCTCTCTACGCTGTTGTCCTCTCTTGATTCTCTTTGTCCTCTTATGACTCGAAAGGTCCGCAAGTCCTCTCCGGCTCCGTGGATGTCCGAACCAGTGCGCGCCAAGAGAGCCACTATGCGAGCATCGGAAAGGAAATGGCGAAAATCCAAACACACCAGCGACCTGCTCGCCTATCAATCTCTTCTCTCCTCCTTCTCTGCGTCCATCTTTGCAGCCAAAAGTCTGTTCTACCAATCCAGAATCGAATCCTCTTTATCTAACCCCAAAAAGCTCTTCTCAATTTTTTCCAACCTCCTTGACCCCCCTGGTCCCCCCCCCCCTCCCTCCACCCTTCTACCAAGCCACTTTGTTGACTACTTTACAAAAAAGATAGACGACATACGCTCTTCATTTACTAATCCATCTTCCATAACTACACCTCCAGTAACTTCATCTTCTTCCCCCTCGTTTTCCTCTTTTATCCCCCTGTCTCCTAATCAAGTTCTTACCTTGGTAACCACTGCCCGCCCAACCACCTGCCCCCTTGACCCCATCCCGTTGCTCCTGACCTTCTTCCCTTTCTCACCCATCTTATTAACACCTCCCTCTCAACCGGCTGTTTCCCTAACTCACTGAAGGAGGCAAGAGTCAACCCTCTCCTGAAGAAACCCACTCTCGACCCATCTGAAGTCAATAACTACAGACCTGTCTCTCTCCTCCCCTTCCTTTCCAAAACTCTAGAGCGAGCTATCTTTAACCAAGTCTCCTCCTTTCTCCACAGTAACAACCTTCTAGACCCCCACCAGTCTGGATTCAAGGGAGGCCACTCAACAGAGACTGCCCTCCTTGCTGTCTCTGAGCAGCTTCACACTGCTAGAGCTGCCTCTCTCTCCTCTGTCCTTATCCTTCTAGACCTTTCCGCTGCCGTTGACACAGTGAACCACCAGATCCTCATGTCCTCCCTCCAGGACCTGGGTATCTCAGGCACCGCGCTCTCACTCTTCTCATCCTACCTCACCGACCGCTCTTACTGGGTAACCTGGAGAGGATCTGTGTCTGAGCCTTGTCCTCTGACTACTGGGGTCCCTCAGGGCTCAGTCCTTGGTCCTCTTCTCTTCTCTCTGTACACCAACTCTCTCGGCTCTGTCATTCGCTCGCATGGCTTCACCTACCACAGCTATGCTGACGACACCCAACTGATCCTCTTGTTTCCCCAATCTGAAACACTGGTAGCAGCACGAATCTCTGCCTGTCTGACCGACATCTCTCAGTGGATGTCCGCACACCACCTGAAAATTAACCCGGACAAGACTGAACTTCTCCTCCTTCCAGAAAAAGGCTCTCCCACCCACGACCTGACTATTAACTTCAACAACTCAGTGTTGGCTCCGACTCCGACTGCCAGGAACCTCGTGTGACACTCGACAGTCAACTCTCTCTGACTGCCAACATTACTGCAATAACACGCTCCTGTAGGTACACGCTGTACAACATCAGGAGAATACGACCTCTTCTCACTCAGAAGGCGGCACAGGTTCTGGTCCAGGCTCTGGTCATCTCACGGCTGGACTATTGCAACTCCCTCCTGGCAGGTCTACCTGCTAATGCCATTCAACCTCTACAGCTCATCCAGAATGCAGCTGCTCGACTGGTCTTCAACCTCCCGAAATTTACCCACACTACTCCGCTCCTCCGCGACCTTCACTGGTGGCCGCCCGCATCAGCTTCAAAACATTGGTACTTGCGTACCGTGCTGTGAACAGATCGGGTCCGGTCTACATCCAGGACATGGTCAAACCGTACACCCCAGCTCGTTCACTTCGCTTGGCTTCTGCCAATCGGCTTGTAGCTCCTTCACTTCGAGCTAAACACTCAACAAAATCACGACTGTTTGCTGTGCTGGCTCCTCATTGGTGGAACGAGCTCCCCATTGACATCAGGACAGCAGAAAGTCTCTACATCTTCCGTCGCAAACTAAAAACACATCTTTTTCGACTATACCTTGAATAAGGAAGAGCCGTAGTAGCACTCTAGTAGCACTTAAATGTCCCTTACCGATAGCACTTTGTAGTTTGGCACTTTAGTAGCACTTAAATGGCACTTACGGATAGTACTCTGTAGTTTGACGTTATTTAAGAAATTGTACTTGCTTGATTCTTGTTGTTCTGAGTTTGGTCTCATGGTTTAATGCACTTATTGTAAGTCACTTTGGATAAAAGCGTCAGCTAAATGACATGTAATGTAATGTGCTGTTATTCTGTTGCCAGTGCCACTATTTATACCTATCTAAACAGGACCATTCTAACAGAGACATAAATAATGGCGGTGCAGCCGAATGAGTGACATGGCAACATTGACCTACCTGTACACAGAGCAGACTTGGATACGTTGGAAAAGGTCACATGGGCCACAACCCTTGAGTGGCCGCTTCATGAGGAATATGGAGATGTCTTTTCTTTTATCATTTTATGCCACAGAGATAGAGAGCAGACGTGGACGGCTGCTCGATAGCCATCTCTGGGTGTAAGTGATACTGCTGTGCGGAGAGCGGGTCATCCTCAAGGCCTGTAAGTGATGACAAACAAGATGTCTGGCCGTCTTGGAATGAGACCTTTTCCCCCCACCCAGAGGTATTTCACGTACTTTCAAGGGGAAATTATGGGAATAGAAGAGCTGACAGCCTCCGAGTGTCTGTTTTGGCTTGGTCCTGTCCTCGCTTAAAGTTGCGAAAAAATTAAATTAGCTATGTACGTTGCAGGTGATCTGCAGGTCAGCAATGTGTTTATGTGTGTGAGTGTGTGTGTGTTTGTTTTGAGTAGTGAGTAGGAAGCTAAAATATCAAAGGGCTAAATGTTGAGCTTCAGCGGGTGCAGGAAGCCTAACGTGGAAATCAAACATCCTATTAAGTTGTCAGAGGCAGCCAAGTGCAATAACACAGGAGCTGGGCTACGGACAGACAGTCAGGCAGACATGGCGTGTACCGAGTCCTGCACAAATCCCTAAACAAGTATCGCCGCCAAAGAATACCAGTTCAACCAGACTTATTTTCAGGGAATTCTGTTTTTATAAAGAAGGTTTGTGTGAGTGAGTCTGTCCTAAGTAACCATGGAAACATATCCCTCCATACAAACCGGCACCCTGGTCAGGTTACATAGCGTTTCCTCCAAAGTTCCTCACTGAAGGTTCCTCTCAGTTCGGAGTATCTGTTCTTAAACCCGGTTTGGTCAGCTTCCTAAAACAGATTAATCAAGATTAAGCTTGGCTCATCCAAGACAGGCACTGTCACAAAAGACCCTGCTTTTCTGACACACACCCTCAATCACAAAGTGACTCCCGCATTTCAGATCAGACAGTGGAGATTTCCCATGAACACCTATACTTGATGAGGTCAAATATAATTTAAAAAAGGTGCAATTTACTACATTGGGATCTATTGTCTCGCCATAACAACAGCTGAGCCGGCGGCTCGCAGCTAGCGGTGCTAGCGGCCCTAACAGCGCCAACTAAAGTGTTGACAGAGCTGATGGTGTTTACCTCAGAAGGAACTAGAGTTGGTCAGGACTTATTCAGGAGGTTCATGAAAGTCAACACAAACGTGGCTTTTCTGGTAAAGAGGACATTTATTTAGGGGGGAAAAAAATCAAATAAATCCGCTGCTAAAAACAAAGCAAAACAATCCATTCCAACCCCCTCCCCTCCGGGGGGGCTGGTGGGAGTCAAGCCAGGTGGACGGACAGGGTGAGCCCGAACACTTGCGGGGTCAATCTTGCATGTGACCGGTGTTTCGTATTTAATGAGAGATGTTGTCACTTCGATTCAGGGCAGTCAGCAGACACACACACAGAGAGAGAGAGAGACTCAGGAGGACTTCCCCTTCACACTCCCTCCTCCAGTCGGCCTCGTTGGTGCTGTCGCTGTGGGTCTCTTGTAGGAAGAGAACATCAATACCTTTCACTTTTTTAAATTCATAAATAGATGTTCTCTTCCTAACATCCCTGGCACCATTAACATTTAAAGTTCCGACTCTGAAAGTATCCATTAAAAGAAAAATGTTTAAAACACAAATAAAAACCAATAAATTAATTAAAACACACATTGGAGCTTTCGGCATCACCCTTATCCATCATTTCTTTTATTTTTGTCGCAATTTTTCTTAATCTAAAACCCTCCTGCTCAGTGAAGCCAGACTCCTCCCTCCGGCTCATGTGGTGTTTTGCTGAGGTATGAAATAAGCTTAGGTTAGGAAAGAAGTCAGCAACGTTGACTCCTTTCCTGCCTTTTGTTCGTTGTAAAAAAATCTTAATTTTGTCTGCCGTATACATCCTTTGTTGCTGACTTCTGGTTAAAACCGCAGGAGCATTGCTGCTGTCAGACACCTCCTCGTCACTGCTGTCTGACTGCCTCTGCCCCCGACCCGTCTCCTTGCCCTCCCCCACCTTGCTGGCCTTGGCGCCACTGCCTGCCCTCTGGGCCCGCTTCTTCCTCTTTGAGGCAACTTTAAATCCCCCAGCTTCCATCTCCGCTTCTTCCACCTGCTCAGCCCACCCACTTAGACTTTCCTCCTCCGACTCTACTTCCCCACCAACCTGCTGTGCTATCTCCACGGGCACCATTACCCCCCATTTCCTTTTCTTCTCCTCCATCCTCACCATTTCCCACCTTAGCCAAAGCCTCCCCCCTGTTGCTCTGGACACCCTCACCATCATTACCACCACCACCATTATTACCACCGTTATTACCACTATCACCCTCACCCACCCCACTCACCTCACTCACACTCAGCTCAGACACAGCAGCAGCAACCCTGCGCCGCGGCGCTGGAACGGGCCGCCCAGACGCCACAGCCGCAGCCGCACCCCTACCCGCACCCCCGCCCGGAGACGCGAGCGCCGCTTCACCCGCGCTCCCAGCCGGAGCCGCCGCACCCCAGGCAGGAGACGGCCGCCGCGGCTCCGCCCGGGCCAGGCGGAGACGTGTCACCACGCTTCGGACAGGCTCTCGCGGTGTGCCCCTCCTCACCGCAACTAAAGCACTTCATCACCGACGATGTCACATAAATCTCGTAGTCAAAATCATCTACTTTCACCTTAAAGCGGAGGTTGAGGTCCTCGTTCCGGTTGACAAGTATCATATACAAGTATCTGCGGTGGGACACTACGTGCTTCAGCAACTGATCCTTACACCCAGACAAGATCTTCCTGATCAGGGAAACCACCTTCCCGTGTCTGGAGAGCTCTCTGCTGAGGAACTCGTCGGTGATGAACGGAGGGACATTAGACACAAGGACTCTAGTAGCCGGTTGCACTAACGGAAACACCTGGACAAACAAATTGTTCACCGTGAGGCCTGCCTCCACCACACGGTTCACCTTCTCCACCTGGTCCAGGAAGATGACCACGGCGCCGTTCATGCGCGCGGCCGACTTAATGCTGCTGTGCCCGACCCTCGCCCCCACAGCCATCCCGATGTCCTCCACGCTGCACGGGAAATTGTCCGCGATCTTAATGCCGTGCTTCCTCGTGAGGTGGGACAATGTGTCTCCATTTACCATGCCGTCTGACGCCGACCGGCGAGACACCGGCAGGAACAAACAAACACCCAAAGAAAACCCACAAACTACCCCAAAAATACACAACCAACAACCCAAACTACGGTGAAACCCAACCAATAAACCAAATTAAATTAATATACATAACTAAGGGAAATAAACAATTCGAAAAAAAGATCCGCTCACTCAGCAACTCACTCACACACGCTCATACACGCAAACTCCCAGCATGCACAGAGAGAGAGAGAGAGAGAGAAAAAGGGGAGGAAATGTTTGAAAGGAAAGTTTGGGAGAACACTCCATGAGAACATGAATATTATAGCTATTCTTTCAGGACACCGCACAATATAGCATGTCTTCACAAGCTAAACCAAACACTAAAGTGACATAACGCCCATACTCCCACCCACATTCCCCTGAGCTTCCAAACCCCTCCCGGAGGCCTGGCTCGCTGGACCCTCTTTAGGTCATGTGTACTCAATCCTGTTGTTCCTGCGTCCCTTAATTTCCACTGTTATGGGGACAAAAGGGGAGGCACAAAGCGCATCGCAGCCCCGGGTCCCTGCACTCGACCTCATTCGCTCATTAGTCGCTCACTCCCCTCATCAACTCTAGGCGACCCCCTCCCACAGTGTTTGGATGAGTGGAATTTTTTTAACAGTTTGGAAGTGATGGGACCGATAAAGTGTGTGTGTGTGTGTGTGGGCTGAATCTTCTGATAACTGCAACTACTGTGTGACTTAATTGCTCTCGTGTTTGTGGCCAGAAGTGTGTGTGTGTGTAGAGGCATGTGATATTAAGTGTGACGTTCAGAGACCTTTTCCCTCTATGAACTTTTGGGAGCAGGTCATTTCTGATGGACGCAGAACCGCGAGGGTGTGGATCAGGTTTCTTGACTCTGGAACAGCTCCAGGCGACAAAACCTGGAGAAAAAGATCTGTATGATCTCTACGAAGGCAGCAAAAGGGCCCACTCAGTGGATCAGCAAGCAAAGCCAGTCCATTATTTTTGATTAATCTGGCCACTGGTATTTACTGTGTCAAAGACTTGTGATGAGTGTGTATGTTTTACATATTAAGCGCAGGGTTTGCCAAAGGTTCCTTCTTTCTAGTGTATGCAAGAGATGTTTTTCTTTCTCAGGCATCACTGTGGTCGAGGGGGTTTAGAACAGGGGACCCTGCAGACATGGAGCCGTGTCTCCTGAAAGCTGCCATTTTTTTCTTCTTTTTTATGTTCCACGACGGAACCCTGCAGGAGGTTGGAAGATGTTGGAAGATTAGAAGTAGTGAACATATGCAATGGATCTGCCGCTCAGAAGTCCAGATTTTCTAAAAGAAACTCATCACTTGTCTGTACATAGGTTGCCACACTGTACTGTATGCATAGTATACACACACACACAGGTCGGATAGATCCCAACCCACTTTGCTGATCCCGTCAGGCTTTGTTTTTCCCCCAAGAAACTAAAGACGCTCATCAGTCTCAGCTGTACTTTGTGCAAATTAGCAATAGTTAGCATGCTAACCCACTATACTAAGGTGGTTAAAACACTGGGGCTCAGTTGTGGAGCAGGGTTGTCCTTCAATCACAGGATCGGCAACTTGATTCCCCAGTTTTGCTGCGGTGTATTAATTGGTTATGAATGGTTATTTTGAGTACTGATGGGCAGGTGGCACATCGCATGCTAGCCCCCTGCCATCAGTGCATGAATGGGTAAATGACATGTAGTGTTAAAGCGCTTTGAGTGGACCGGATGGTTTCACAACTGGACAGTTTTGTATTTGTTTGCTACTAAAAAGCTAAAACGTCTCCACATAGCAGACGAGTTCCCAGATTGCACTTCGGCCAATGCCCTCTGCTGCCATATCTTTACACGAGCTGTTTACCTGAATGCAAACAAAAACCTTCTCAATACTACAAACTGAAAACCAGAACTCTTCCCAATATCTTGTCTTGCTGCCTACGGATTCTGCATTCATGGGCTAACATCTGATTATAGAGATAATGATGCTAGCGTTAGCATTTAGTGCGAAGTTCTGCCTCAATTAACAGCTGGAATTAGTCTTGTTTCTATTCTTTGTCTTTTCCTTTGCTACTCCTGTTCCTGCATCACAGTGTATCTTCTGTTTGTTACAATCGGGTTGGAAACACAATACATCAATTCTTTATGAAAATGTGTCGAAAGAACAACACTAATAAAAGCTGACTGTAGGCTACTGGAGGTCACATTTAATATTAAAGTATATCCGTGACAATATGGTTGACTATGATTTTGGAAAGATCTTCAACCTCTGTAGCACATTTGACACCTTTTCCACATAGAAGTGCATGTGTCTTTAGCTGCTGACATTTGAATATAAATCATTGTACAGACATACCATTTTTTTTCTTTTTTTTGTACTCACCCCAAACAATCACACACACACACACACACACACACACACACACACACACACACACACACACACACACACACACACACACACACACACACACACACACACACACACACACAGAGACAGTCAGCTGACTGAGGCAGACTAAGAGGCCGGTGGTTGTGTTGGTGCCGGGGGGCCCGGCAGGTTTGTTTGTGGTTTGTTTGCTGGGGGGGCGGTAAATTTACCCACAGCGCTTTCTCTGGCACCAGGCTGTCCCGAAGGAGAAAAAAAACAGCCTCTGTTCCTAGACGGATGTTCCTTTGGGGATGTGGCAGAACAGAGATGCGAGAGGAATACAAAAGGGTTTATGAGACGGGAGAGTTGGTCACTTAACATGTTCAGTGATTAGAACTTAGACACCACAATCATCCATGTGAGGCCTTCTGGTGCCTTCAGATACACACTTTACACTTCATGTTGAGAGTGATTAGCCCACGAAACTAACATAATGGGGGGGAGAACAAAGTGAATGCAAGTGAGAGTGAGAACAAGAGACAGACATCCGACACGAGGAAAAAATGTTTGAAAAAGAATGCAAACAAGGAAGTGGCAGACAAGGAGAGCTTGTATGGGCAAATGAGCAAAGCAGTAAACATTAATTTATATTCCAAGGAGCCAATATTTTTGTTCCCCCTTTTCTCTCCATTCCAGCCTCAGCAATAATAAAAGCCATCTTTATGTTAAAGTTTTTACTTTTAGAAAACCTGACTGTCAAGTCAGCTCTGCAGTCACAAGTCCACCTACAGAGGAGTCTACTGTATAGTCAACTTTCATTTTTGGCATTGGCATTAACAAGAAGGTCTTAAAAGAAAAATGTGTGAAAAAGAGAGCTAGAGAGCAGCTAAATCAAAACCAGAATTATTAGGATTTATAACAAATGTGGACCAAAAGCATCATTGTGAGATTTGATATTCAAGTACTGTTTGTTAAATACTTCTTTTTTTTTACTTATATCATGCTTTTATGTTTTCATGTCACAAGCAAGGTCAGTTCAGTTCATGTCTTTATTGATTAATCAACACTCAAAGCAAATAATTCCTGTCTGACCACAACAACTGGGTAAGCCAAGATTATATCATATTGGTCAAGCAAAACCTTTGTTGAAGTGTGTAGTCGTTGCTGAGGCTTCCTCTTCGGTGGCCCCCTGACCTTAGGTGTTCCCCAAGGCTCCATCCTTTGTTCTCTGTTTACATGCACACGTTCATTTCCATTGTTAAGGCCTTTACACACCGGAGCTTCGGCAAATAGACATCACAAAAAATGTAACATAGATGACAATCGTCGAAATGGTCCAAACAACGAGTTACCTGTCAGTTTGAATAACGTCATGTATAACTTCACTTCTGTCGGAAAAAGAAAATCGATATGACCATCATCATTATGGTTACGTGACTCGTTTGACACGTGTCACAGGAGAGTCACGCTCTTTTCATAAACATAGGTAGTTTTGTTGCCTAAACTTACTTTGGAGACGGAAGGCGGCAGTTTATTTTGATAAGAGCATGGCACACTTCCATGCCACGTCCGTACCGAGAGCGCCATTGTTTGAAGCTTAGGGGCCACTGACCAAGCGTCGGTATTTGACAAAAAAAGAAAAGTGTGACATTTAGTTTTCAACTTGAACAAATTACGATAATCCTTTATTAATCCTGCAATGGGGAAATTTACAGGATTACAGCAGCACACAAGACATAGTAGGATCAAATATAACAACAGTAAATACAGTGCATCTGGAAAGTATTCACAGCGCTTCACTTTTTCCACATTTTGTTATGTTACAGCCTTATTCCAAAATGGATTAAATTCATTATTTTCCTCAACATTCTACACACAACAACCCATAATGACGTAATGAAGTGAAAACTGTTTTTGGCACATTTTTGCAAATCTATTAAAAATAAAGAACGAAAACATAACATGTACATAAGTATTCACAGCCTTTGTCATGACACTCAAAATTTAGCTCAGGTGCATCCTGTTTCCACTGATCATCCTTGAGATGTTTCTACAACTTGATTGGAGTCCACTTGTGCTAAATTCAGTTGATTGGACATGATTTAGAAAGGAACACACCTGTCTATATAAGGTACCACAGTTGACACTGCATATCTGAGCATAAACCAAGGACTCTTCCTAGAGTTGGACGCCCAGCCAGCCAGACGGGGGAGAAGGGCCTTAATCAGGGAGGTGACCAGGAACCCGATGGTTACTCTGACAGAGCTCCAGTGTTGTTCAATGAAGAGAGGAGAACCTTCCAGAAGGACAACCATCTCTGCAGCACTCCACAAATCAGGCCTGTTTGGTAGAGTGGCCAGACGGAAGCGACTCCTCACATGACAGCTCGCCTGGAGTTTGCAAAAAGGCACCTGAAGGACTCTCAGACCATGAGAAACAAAATTCTCTGGTCTGATGAAACAAAGATTGAACTCTTTGGCCTGAATGCCAAGCGTCATGTCTGGAGGAAACCAGGGACTGCTCATCACCTGGCCAATACCATCCCTACAGGGAAGCATGGTGGTGGCAGCATCATGCTGTGGGGATGTTTTTCAGCAGGAGGAACTGGGAGACTAGTCAGGATTGAGGGAAAGATGAATGCAGCAATGTACAGAGACATCCTGGATGAAAACATGCTCCAGAGCGCTCTGGACCTCAGACTCG
Organism: Cyclopterus lumpus; assembly: GCF_009769545.1. Classification (NCBI taxonomy): domain Eukaryota; kingdom Metazoa; phylum Chordata; class Actinopteri; order Perciformes; family Cyclopteridae; genus Cyclopterus; species Cyclopterus lumpus. The sequence goes on from NC_046985.1 coordinate 16,338,680, forward strand.
GGCGACGGTTCATCTTCCAACAGGACAACGACCCGAAGCACACAGCCAAGATAACAAAGGAGTGGCTTCGGGACAACTCTGTGAATGTCCTTGAGTGGCCCAGCTAGAGCCCTGACTTGAACCCGATTGAACATCTCTGGAGAGATCTGAAAATGGCTGTGCACCGACGCTGCCCATCCAACCTGATGAACTTGAGAGGTTCTGCAAAGAAGAATGGGAGAAACTGCCCAGAAATAGGTGTGCCAAGCTTGTGGAATCATACCCAAGAAGACTTGAGGGTGTAATTGCTGCCAAAGATGCTTCAAAGTATTGAGCAAAGGCTGTGAATACTTATGTACATGTTATGTTTTCGTTCTTTATTTTTAATAGATTTGCAAAAAACAGTTTTCACTTTGTCATTATGGGTTGTTGTGTGTAGAATGTTGAGGAAAATAATGAATTTAATCCATTTTGGAATAAGGCTGTAACATAACAAATTGTGGAAAAAGTGAAGCGCTGTGAATACTTTCCGGATGCACTGTAAAACAACAGTCTACGGTAGTATAATATATACAATATTATATACACACAGGCAGAATAAATATGGCTATTTCCACAGTTTATTGGTATTAATATTGCACAGGTTGGAGTGAATGAAGTGATTGAGTGTTTTTAATTGTGTTGTGGTCTACTGGGAGCTCAGCTGGTTGTGCAGCCTGACAGCAGCCGGAAGGAAGGACTTGTGGTTCCTCTCCTTCACACACCGGGGGTGAAGCAGCTGGGGTCTGAAGGAGCTGTGCAGAGCTGCCAGAGTGTCCTGCATGGGTTGGGAGGTGTTGTCCATCAGGGATGATAGCTTAACCATCATCCTCCCGTCACCCACCACCTCCACCGTATCCAGTGGACACCAGCACACTACTGGCCTTAGCAAATTGAAAGTGATCAAGATTATTTTCTATGTTTTTGCTTTTTTTTTTTTATATTATGCTCTTTTTGTTTACTTTTTCTTAATAATTTTAATGAATTACATGTTTTGCCCTGATCTATTTAATTGCTGAATTATTGTATTTCTTTGTTTTCTTTTTTCTTAGATCATATTGGACCATAATAAAAAAGCCCTGTCCTGATTGGGTACATTTACATGGTTCCCTGTGCTATTCCTATGCACGCTGCAGTTCAAAACTTTACTGACAGTTTGGGAAAGGTGGATCAAAGTGGATACCTCAGGACGGGCGTGGATGCTGAATGAAGGCAGAATCATCGCTCTGTGCACCTGCTCCATTGTAAACACGTCAATCAAATTACACCGCTAATCCCGCTGGTTCAACACCCTTCAGCAGCTCTGGCCTGCGCGGCTTCAAAATGAAGCTCACAGTCAACAACATTACCAAGGTGTCATTAACATTTTGTGGCAGAGGGTTTTATTTTAATGGGGGTAACTCGATTGTGTGTGCCAGTGAGATGAATTGCCGGGATAAAAAGAGACTTTCTTCCAAACATCTTTCTTTCAACACTGGCTGTATTTCAGCCCTGTAGCTGACATTGCCCAAGCACTTTCACCTGAGGAAATAGGATTAGCAAACATGTATTCACTCAAATTGCAACGTCGACCCAAAATGGGCTTTAAATTTAACAAATAATCCAAACACGGGAGTCCATTTCTATACCCTACAAGAGGATGTTTTTGCTGTGCCTGCCAAATGAAAACTTTCCCCAGAGCAGTTACTTCTCCTTTTTCGTGTTAATCATGTTTTGCTTCCCCACTGCGAGTCTTGTTTTCTCCCGTTAAGCGGTGTCTAGAGGCTACGCTGTGCCATCCTGTTTGAGAAGGGAAATCTTTTAATTCAAGGCCACAAACTTTTTTTTCTTCCTTTTTGGACCAGGCATTGAACTTGCTAATGTTGTGTTTATATGAGCGTGCCTGAGCATTAATGGCACATTAGCTCAAGTCTGATCCAGAGGTTAAAGCCCCCCCCTGCGGCCTGCGTTTAAAGGTCTTATTGACTGTCAGTTCAAGTGACATTTGTTGGTTTCAAAGACTTTTCCATGTAATGGGTGTTCCTGACCTGGGAGAGGTGAAGTGGGTTCATGTTTTAGTTTTTTTTTACTTGTGCGGCAAAGTTTTCTATCTGACAAAAAAAAATCATTGAGAAATGAGTTGAGAGACAAAATGAGAGCACATAAGAGAGAGAAATGGGGAAGACAAATGACTTATGAGGAGAGAGGAGGGCAGGAAAAGCTGCTTCCTTCCTCCCTCCGTCATGATCCCCCAGGGACCGTGGCCCTCGGAGCAGCCTTGGTATATTTAGCTCTAATCGGAGGGGAAATGCCACCTCGGGGTCCTCTGGGGTCGTTGGGGAGCGGGGAGTGAGCAGTCCAGCGTTTCCTGGCCCATTGGGAGCCACACCGACAGGGACACCGAGGGCCGACCCCGGGCCCGGCGGGACGCCACAGGCCGGGTCAGACAGTGCCAGGTTTTAGTGTGGTCCCTGAATTATAGATATTTCACTTCTTAGAGCCCTGGGAAAGCTTTTTGTCAGGGGCCCATCAACATATAGCAGAAACACTGTGTGTGCATTTTCAGTGTTTTCTGTGCCGGCAAAACTCATATTTTCTGTGTGTATATTTGCAAGAGAGTAGGCCTTTGTCGAGCAGTAGTGGAAGTATTTCGTAAAGAGCAATGTATAATTCTAATGTTATTATGTTAAATTGTCAGTGCTTCTATTATTTCTGTTTTAACCATGTCAAGTGCCTTTGAGTATCTTTTAAAGCGCTATACAAATAAAATGTATTATTATTATTATAATAATTTGAATTTCTAACTGAATTTATACGTAAGATGTAATCTACATCTTGCATCAGTCTCACGGCAGCTTATGAAATACTCACACGCAAGAAATGTGTTGGTTTTGTGCAATTTCTTTCTTTCTGTCTTTTTGTTTTCCGTGAGTCGGGACAACACTGCAACACAAAGTTGAGTTTGAGTTTAATTCACAACAAAAAAACGATCCCAATTTATTTTCCATTGGCCTTGTTTTCGACCAGTATTTACCGATGGGGGTTGAATCAGGGGGGCTTCTTGGAACAAATGCTGCTGTTGCCGCTGTTGCTTTTGCTGCTGCTACTGTTGCCGTTGCTGCTGCTGCTCTTGTTGTTGCTGCTTCTCCTGCTGCTGTGGTGATAGACGGAATGATACCCTTTGCTTTCAGAGACCCGCACACGTCTGAACGGATTTAAAGTGAACTTGGTAAGACAAGACCTCCCTCTCTGCTACTCTTTTTTATTTTGGGACATCCATATCCATACAATCAAACTATAACCATACACACACACACACACACACACACACACACACTCCATTAATCGAATACAACACAAACTGTTGGAGGAGTTGCTAATCTTTAATCCATATATTGAAAATTAGAGGCAGGCAGACTTTTTTTCTCTCTCTCTCTCTCTTTTCTCTCTCTCTCTTCCGAACGGAGAATCCCTCTCCCAGATCTTCTGGTTAGAAAAATGTTTAGCGGTCAGGGCCGTGCTTCCTGTAATTACTCCATTATTCACATCCCACTGGTGGGGAGAGACAGTAGGGCAGAGGGCGCCCGGGCTTTACCCAGAGTACGGCAGGGAATTCAGCGCAGAATATCAGACTTGCATGCGCACGCAGCTCTCAATCAACGCTGCTGCAAAAGTGGCTGCACTTTTTTACGCCTGTTTAATGCCGGGCTCAGATGATTGAGAGAGATTGATTTGAGGGCCCAGCTGCAAAATTAATTTGGTTATGCTCTGATCTCTAAAGGATAACGCTCCCACACACTGGCGCACACACACACACACACACACACACACAGTGGTCATGTCAGTGCAGTTTTAATGGAGTGGTCAGTCAGATGGAGAGTGAGCCAAAGCAGCGAGGCAGCCTCTCAATTGAGTTAGAGCAGACATTAGCACCAGGCCCGTCTCTCTCGCCTTAGACTTCGTCTCCTCTCTTAAAAAGGGGCCTTCGACGCCCAATAGCAGCATCTGATCATAACCTAATTGGATTGATGTAACTTGTTTTCCGGCTCAATCAATCTAATTTGACTGGAGCCAGCAGCAAAGAAAAGAAAAAAAGGTCAATATGATCCGCTCATTTCGCCCCCGTCTCCAAGGAAGGATGTGGGATCCGGATGAGAGTCTGAACTGTGCAGGAATGTACAGCTATAGACAGCAGTGCTGATGGGTGTGGAAGCAATCAAGTTTAATTTAGCGTTCTAAGAGCCCCTAGGACCTTTTGTAATAACACAAACTTAGGCTGTAGTCCTTTTTTGCTTCGGAAGGTTCCGAACTGAGTGAAATTACCCGAAAGTGTCCTAAGAGGCCCCCATGATGAGCTGTTCGAGTTCTCGAGATGCTGAGGAAAGAAGCCTCAATGCTTCCTTTCTTAGCTCCTTCAGCACAGGATACACTGGACCTTCCTCTACCAAAGGAAAGGAGATAATGCCGTCCCACGATTCCTTGCATTTAAAGTGACGCACCATTGAAACAACTGGTGTTGATTGTTAAGTGTGACAGCAGCAGAAAGGAAGGAGCTCTGGTTTCTCTCCTTCACACCACGAGTGAAGCCGCCTGTCACTGAAGGAGCTTTTAAACAGCCTGCATGCTGCGGTACAAAACATTTCATGGGCCGTGTTCCAGTGGCGTGTTATGCAGTCCTCTGTCGTTGAAGTTCTGCCATGTTGGACCTCCATCAGTATCATCTGCCGTCATTAAGTAGTTTAGTGAATCTAAGTCTCTGCATTGCCTTTTCCTAAATCCGCATGAATTCTCCTTCACATCTTTCCTTGACCGTGTGACGTTTTCAATGAAGGTCAAGGAAAGGTGATTAGGAATAGACGTTAGGACATTTGACTTTTTGAGTGTCGTCTTTCGTAGCCTTAGACAGAGGCAGCTGTGTGTGATCTCCGGAGTGGTAAACCTTGTCACGTGGTCATTGTTCAAATAACTGACCAAGAAAATATAAAAAAGTGAAATGTTCGGATAGACTTGCACTGGTTCTAATGCACCTTTACACTTTCTTTGTAGTGTCATTTGAAGTTCTTGCTACACTGTTGGATATTGCACATGTGTTTGTGTTATGTACTTTATTTTATGTTTTTAATATTTAAATTTGGTCCAATTTAGTTTTACTTTTTTGTGTGCGTGGGTGTGTCACGGGTGTAGCCATAGGAACAGGACCCAAATGCCAACAACGTCGAAAAAAACAACTTTATTGCTCACTCTATGAATTCTTCAAGCAGAAGAAACACAAAAGACACAACTCACACACGTGATCTCAGTGATCAAACCAGGAGGAACCAACAAAGGGGAATGACACAAACAGGGGTTAAATACACAGGGATGGTGCAGGTGATTGGAGACAGGAGGAAACAATCAGGGACATGGCAGACAATCTCAGGAAGTGCAGGGAAACAAAAGACGGGGACTTCAAAATAAAACAGGAAACAAGACGCACAACTCCAGATTCTGACAGGGCATAGTATCCTTGCAGGTGTACAGGTGGGTTGATGGATGATGATGATGTACTATCATGTACACTCTGATGGAGGCTTCATGCTGAAATGGGTCAGATGAAAACATTTCCTCAAAAGATCAAAGCGGGACGGGATTCTTTAGCTCAACCTTTGTGTTTTTGGGGAATACTGGCTGCACCAACAAACCTTATTATACGGGAGACGGACAGACTCAGGTCTACTGATCGTAATCTAAAAAAATAACGTGTTTTTGGGGGTTGAGACCCATCCACCTACTTCCAACATACCTGGTCTTTCTCGCTTTTTGTATTACCTCATTAAATAGCATGAAATGACATGCCAGAAGCCCAAACGACATTGTGATTGCACGCAAAATGACTTGGAGGGGGGAAAACACTGCGTCATTCTGCCATCATTTGGTGAAACCATGCTGATGTAGAATGCAAAGACCGGGGCCCCATATAGAGTCGCCCCGTAAAGGGAGACCTAAAAGACGGGGAGAGACAGTGTGAAGCTGTTTTGAGCCAAGAAAGGCCTCCTAAAGTCCAAAACATACTCACGGCTTGTCCTAGGAGCGCTCGTATAAATTAATAAGCACTCACCCAAACTGTTAAACTCTGGTTGACATCTGCAAGCGTCATTAAACGCCCTGCATGTAGACAGAAGAGCTTGTCTCTCTTTAGGTGTGTTTACACAGGGTGTTGGCATATGTGCGTCTGTGTAAACAGGCGTGACTCCTTCACTGTACATTCAGCCAGGTCAAGAGGTCACAGCCAAATTCATTTGTCAACTGTTTCTTTTTTTTCTTCTTTTACCCAGCGGTGTAAAATGGTGGCAGGCAAAGAGTCGACAAAAGAAACTGATCCGTGAGCACTCGAGTAATGAAGTATCTCTCGCCGCGGCCTTTGTGTGGACCCTCACAATGATCCATGTGATATGGATCCCTCTCAGACGGGCAAAGTGGCCACCTATTGTGAGAGCCGAGTGCGCGGGATCCGAGGCTCCCCTCTCCCCTCAAAGCGGCCGGAGTAATTATGATATAATTTTTCTTCAGGATTTCAGCGGGTCTACTCACTTTACTCAAAACACCTGGAATTGAGCTGGAGTTGGGTGGCGAAAGCTCCCGTTGCTGGAGGGTGTCAGACATGCAGAAATCCTGCTCTGGGAGTTTTTGCGCAATTCTAATCTCAGGTTCAGGAAAGTGTACAAAGCAGCAAGATGTTTTTCATCATGAAGGTGCAATTCCACCCACACAAATAGCCAATATTAATTTCAATCGATTTATATTAGATTCATATTTATGCATCCCTTAATATTTACTGTTCTTTTAAGTCACATTCTAATGCTGTTTTCTTACAAAAGTGACACAAAGTACACCCCGACCTCCCCAGGCCAACAACAATTGTCATACAGTCCAGAAATGAGAAACAAATTGCACAATCGTGAACCGAACCCTTGCAACATCTCCCAATCTATTTCCGTTGTGACAATATTGCATTGTGATAAAATAAACAGCACGAGAGGCGATGCCCACTGAGGACTGAGGAGACAGCAGTCACTTTGTCCTTGCGCTGTTATCAGAGGCTCTAGCATGCAAACTGACATCATCCTAAACACGTCCCCCCTCGAGCCCCCACAGTGAACCAAAATGATATCATCACTAACGTCCCACAACGTGCTGACATGCGGCCAGCAGCCAACAGGTTGTTCCTGCTGTTTACACAATAGGTCGTTTCCGAGATGGACCGATAGCGGAGGCTCCACGTCCTCCCGCCTCACCACACAAAGCCAACCACTGCACAACAACATTTCTATGCAGAACGGCGAGTTGCGTACGGGGTAAATAGAAAGTCTCGGCCCCCAGTCCCCTCCCTGCACGTACGGGGGAGAGCGGGAGTGGGGAACTTGAGAGATGGTCCGTGTTTACCCAAAGCAGGCAGACTACAGTGCATACAATAGCCTCGGCCTCCGAGGTTCCACGTCAACGAGGAACGCCAGAGCGCCAGTCTATTGATCCGACCCGCAGGGAGAGATAAGCTGTCGCCACTCATGAATTCATTTCATAGGTTCCATGCTGGGAGTTGAGGGAAAGAGCCCAGTCTAGGTGGAATGTATGCATACACAAGCTATTGTGTTGACGCTGATAAAAACAAGACCATGACGGCAGCAGGTGGTGTGCTGAGGTGTAGTTTTCTAAATCACACACAAGGTTGAGTGAGTCCTGTTATATTCCATATGTTTTTGCCAAAAGTCCCAAAACAGCTATGAATGCATCTGCTAACTAGTATTGTGTTTACATCACAGCCTGGTATAGTTTCTTCCTCAGTTTCTTTCATCAGTGAGCCTTACTGTTGCACTGGGTGAATTGCTCCTTCATCACCAAGAACACAATTTAGTTTATTTTCCCTCAATCTCGTTCTCAATATTCCCAAGTTGTATTCATATCATGTAGCGCTCAAGGGCATTTCTACAACTCATTTACAGAGCTGTAATCGACAGAAAACCGACCTATGGAGTTTTAGCGTTACAGTAGTTGTTGCTGATACAATCTTGAAGCTGGAGTTGTCACTATCAAAATCCATGGTTGTTGGTTGGAAATGAAAAGCCGGCTTTCGTTCACTTCCGTGTGACATTGAAGACCCAATTGCTTCGAGAAAAGAAATGACAGCCAAATTTGATCTTCAAATCTGCTAGTTCACTATCCAGCTAGGAAGTTAGCAGCTGAAACACTAGCTAGCATGATTGTAGCAAAATTCCTGTAGCGAAACATACAGAGTTAGATTAAGATGGCTGACGACCTGCCCTCATTCTAGTCAATAGCCTTTGAACACAAAAGACAGCCTACTGAGATAAACGTTAATGTTACATCCTTATCCACAGCCCACAGATATTAAATTATCGTTAGCTTACTTTTTTGGAAATGTGGGTGTGCTTTGCTGGTCTTTTGTAGTTAACATACTGAACCTTTTGAAACATATTTTATATATATATATATATATATATATATATATATATATATATATATATATATATAGCGGTTTTAAAAGATGTATATCTTCAGTGGGAACCAATGGGCTTGGATCTTAGTGTCTTAGTGTCACAAGCGTTTTGTGCTATTTAATGGAGTTTGTCGACAATATTTCTGCATGAAATCTGGTATAGAGCACCAATGTTTAAAAGTTCAAGAACGTACAGATTAAGTTTCTTTGCTGAAAAGGGACTTTGGGCCAATTCTTCCATAAAATAGAAGAAAGAAAGCGCTATTGAATTTCTTGAAACATAAATGTATTCCTGCAATACAAAATGCATGAACATGACAAAGTGCTCAAAGCATTAATCAACAGTAATTTAGCAGTCGTGTTAGTTTTGGTTTCTGAGCATAACCATTCAGTTATTCCCCAAGATATTCCAACAATGTCTTCAGAGCTGTAAAAAGAGGTCGGGGCCATGTGTGAGGGGTGAGGAGGTGGTTTACGTACAATGACTAACTTTCCCTTACCTTAATTTCCTCACTCATCACTCTCATCGGGGGCCAGTTTCCGTTGCAATGATTATGGAGAGCCTGGGGGAAAACAAATTCACTCTGGACCAGATGTCATTTTTAGAATTAAAGAAAACTAGGAACTCAAAATAGTAGCTGAACTAGAAAGCAACACATAGTGGGCCTATTGGGTAATGTCTAATTGAAGGACGTCTTTAAACGTTTGTATTGTTTCTTCTTCTTCATCCATATTTTTAACGCACAAAAAGCAGATGTCCTGCATAATCAGTCTGTGATAGATAACGCGGTCTGCTCTGTCTCCTGTCGAGTCAGGTTTTGCAACACACAAAAGAGAATGACTGACAACACCGGCGACAGAGAGTCAAAAATCTATCTATGGATTTCAGAGTCCTGTTGCTCCCCCCTCCCCCTCTCCTTCTGTCCCCACTTCCACTCTCCTCCCTTGCCAAATCAATTCTGTAGAGGGACTTTATTGACTCAGGTAGAGGTTTTGTGATCCAGCAGTCAATGTCTGTGTCTGCACAGCGGAGGGAGGGCTGGAGACGCGGAGGGAGTGGGCAGCGTTAATGCAGCCCTCTCACTGGGGGTTCAGGGGAGCATTGTGTGTGTCTGTGTGTGTGTGTGTGTGTGTGTTTGTCTGAATGTACTTCTTCTATGCATACTCAAGCGTGCATAAAAACACACACACATGCATACTTTATGTCTGCGACTGCGCTTGTGTGTGTGTGTGTATCAGGCATCTTTATAGTAGCTGAGGAGGCAGGCCTGGGCCTCGGGGTGCTGAGGGGCAGACATTGATTATCAGGCTCCATGGAGCCACTGGTCTGTCTCCACTGGTGGGAGGAAGGCTGGGCTGGTTTGCTGAGGAGCTCCTCTGGCTGGGGGGATGGTAATGGTAGTTGATAGGTGGGGGTCTTCCTGCTTCTTTAATGATTAAAGGAGGATGTGACACCCTCCCTGGAGTCACAAGAATCCACCCCGAGGTGCTTTACTACTGACCGTTGTCACAGCGCTTATATGCCGTTAAGACTTCTCCACTGAAGCCTTGATGAAAGTCTTGATCACACCCGGGGAGACACTTTATCACTTTATCCCACTCGTCACACAGCTCCTGGCTCTTGACTGAGGCCCCGGAAACTTGCCGGAGCTGCCAGAGACCTTTCATCCGTCTCCCTTAGAAAGAGTAATATGGTCCCTGGGGTTAAGCCCAATCAAGCCATGATTGTTGTGGTAGCAGATAAAGAGACATGGCTCATATTGGCCGTTTCTCAATCCAAAGTACGCTGTGTACAGACTTGTGTTCTTTTGGAGTCTGGACTTGGGAGTTTGGACTCTGGAGTCCAGACTCCAGAGGACGGGAGGACGCAGGACGGTCTTTCTGCAATTGGAACAGCAGCGAACTTGATGACAGCTGTTCTTGCTCATGAGTTTACTCCAATTATTCACTGTAAATAATTTTTACAGTCAAACTAAATATGACAACCCTGCTTTTTTTCGTTTTCCTTTAAAATATAATTATTTTATTTTGTGTATATGTGTATATATATATATATATATATATATATATATATATATATATATTAACACATGTAATTGCAACCCTCATCCATCCATTATCAGCCGCACCGATCCGCCTATCGATCTCCCGCTCCACCTTACCCTCACTCGTGAACAAGACCCCGAGATACTTGAACTCCTTCGCTTGGGGTAGGCAGTTTGCCCCCACCTGGAGGGAGCAATCCGCCGGTTTCCGGCAGAGCACCATGGCCTCAGATTTGGAGGTGCTAACTCTCATCCCTGCCGCTTCGCACTCGGCTGCAAAACGCCCCAGTGAATGCTGGAGGTCACGGTCCGAGGAGGCAAACAGGACCACATCATCCGCAAACAGCAGAGAGGCGATCCCGAGACTCCAGAACCGGATCCTCTCCGCCCCCTGGCTGCGCCTAGATATCCTGTCCATGAAGGTCACGAACAGGACTGGTGATAAAGGGCAGCCCTGGCGGAGGCCAACACCCACCGGGAACGTGTCTGACTTACTACCAAGGAGACGAACACAGCTCCTACTGCAGGCGTACAGAGACCGGATGGCCCGTGCCAACGGGTCCGGCACCCCATACTCCCGCAGCACGCCCCACAAAAAACCCAGAGGGACCCGGTCGAAAGCCTTCTCCAGGTCTACAAAGCACATGTAAACTGGTTGGGCAAACTCCCAGGACCCCTCCAGTAATCTTGCGAGGGTAAAGAGCTGATCCACTGTTCCACGACCGGGACTGAATCCGCACTGTTCGTCTTGAATCCGAGGTTCGACAAGCGGTCGGAGCCTCCTCTCCAGCACCCTGGCATAAGCTTTTCCCGGGAGGCTGAGCAGTGTGATACCACGATAGTTCGAGCACACTCTCCGGTCCCCCTTCTTGAAGATGGGAACCACCACCCCGGTCTGCCAGTCCATGGGTACTGTTCCCGACCCCCATGCGACACTGAAAAGGCGTGTCAACAAAGAAAGCCCAACAATTTCCAGCGCTTTCAGCATCTCAGGGCGGATCTCATCCACCCCTGGCGCCTTGCCACCAAGGAGCTTTTTGACTACCTTAGCGACCTCTGCCAGAGATATGGGTGAAACCACCCCAAAGTCTTCCGGCGCTGCCCCCTCTCCGGCGGACATTTTGGTGGGGTTTAGGAGTTCCTCAAAGTGCTCTTTCCACCGCCCGACGATGTCCCCAGTCGGGGTCAGCAGTTCCCCCCCCCCCTGCTGAGAACAGCCTGGGGTAGACCCTGCTTTCCCTTCCTGAGCCGTCGGATGGTTTGCCAGAACTTCCTTGAGGCCTTCTCCATGGCCTCCCTGAACTCCTCCCATGCCCGAGTTTTAGCCTCCACGACGATCGCAGCTGCAGCCCTTCTGGCCCGCCGGTACCCGTCAGCTGCTTCAGGAGACCCCTGGGCCAGCCAGGCCCGAAAGGCCTCCTTCTTCAGTTTGACGGCTTCCCTCACGCCCGGTGTCCACCACCGGGTTCTCGGGTTGCCGCCACGACAGGCACCGATGACCTTCCGGCCACAGCCCCGAGCAGCCGCGTCCACAATAGAGGCTTTGAACAAGGTCCACTCGGATTCCATGTCCCCAGCCTCCCTCGGGATTTGTGTGAAGTTCTTCCGGAGGTGGGAGTTGAAGACCTCCCAGACAGGATCCTCTGCCAGACGTTCCCAGTTCACCCTCACAACACGTTTGGGCTTGCCAGGTCTTTCTAGCCGACTCCCCCGCCATCTGATCCAACTCACCACCAGGTGGTGATCAGTTGACAGCTCTGCTCCTCTCTTCACCCGAGTGTCCAAGACATACGGCCGCAGATCAGATGATACGATTACAAAGTTGATTATTGATCTCCGGCCAAAGGTGTTCTGGTACCAGGTACACTTATGAGCCACCTTATGTTCGAACATGGTGTTCGTTATGGACAAACTGTGGCTAGCACAGAAGTCCAACAACAAAACACCATTCGGGTTCAGATCGGGCAAGCCGTTCCTCCCAATCACGCCCCGCCAGGTTTCTCTGTCGTTGCCCACGTGAGCGTTGAAGTCTCCCAGGAGAACTATGGAGTCGGCAGGCGGCGCCCTTTCCCGGGCCCCATGGGCGAAAGCCCGGCCACCAGACACTCGCCGACGAGCTCCCCTCCTGGGTCTGGCTCCGGGAGGGTGCCCCGGTTTCCCTTGTCCGTGGGCTTGCAACCCTCAGTTAAACTGATTTAACCTGTGAAATAATAATAAACTCTTTGTGCTCGTTAGAGCTGGAATCTAAATACACCTTTTCAATTGAATTCAGTTTATTTTGTATAGCCCAATATCACAAATTACAAATTTGCCTCAGAGGGCTTTACAATCTGTACATATACGGCATCCCTGTCCCAGGACCTCACATCGAATCAGGAAAAACTCCCCAAAAATAACCTTTCACAGGGAAAAAAGGGAAGAAACCTTCAGGAGAGCAACAGAGGAGGATCCCTCTCCCTGGATGGACAGATGCAATAGATGTCATGTGTACAGAATGAACAGCATTACAAAGTTACATAAACACATTACATGAATATGACAATGTATGAATGGAACTTCAATCCATGAAACAGAAGGAGGTAGAGAGGAGGGGGGCGGGGCGCATCAGCAGGGCCAACGCGGGAGTCCGGCTCACCAGGCATCAGACACCTCCAGGTCCAATGGACCCTATGAGACGTGAAGTCACAACGACTCCGGGGAGGAAGCAGAGTTAATAAGGTGCAATGGAGAGATGTAAATTCATCCATAAGGAGAGAGAGAAGAGGAGATAGGTGCTCAGTGTATTCTAAAACATCCCCCAGCAGCCTATGAGCCTATAGCAGCATATCAAGGGGCTCGACCAGGGCAAACCTGATTCAGCCCTAACTATAGGCACTATCAAACAGGAAAGTCTTAAGTCTATTTTTGAATGAGGTGACTGTGTCTGCCTCCCGGACTGAAAGTGGAAGCTGGTTCCATAAAAGAAGAGCTTGATAACTGAAGGCTCTTGCTCCCATCCTACTTTTTAGGACTATAGGAACCACGAGTAGCCCTGCATTTAGTGAGCGCAGCTCTCTAGTGGGGCAATATGGTACTACAAGCTCCTTAAGATATGATGGTGCATCACCAATCAAGGCTTTGTAGGTGAGGAGAAGAATTTTAAATGTGATTCTTGATTTTACAGGGAGCCAGTGCAGAGCAGCTAATACAGGAGTAATGTGATCTCTTTTCTTAGTTTTTGTGAGTACACGAGCTGCAGCATTCTGGATCAACTGGAGGGACTTAAGAGACTTATTAGAGCAGCCTGATAATAAGGAGTTGCAGTAATCTAGTCTGGAAGTAACAAACCCGTGGACCAGCTTTTCTGCATCTTTTTGGGACAAGATGTGCCTGATTTTTTAAATGTTACGTAGATGAAAAAATGCAATCCTTGAGATTTGCTTAACGTGGGAGTTAAATGACAAGTCCTGGTCAAAGATAACGCCGAGATTCTTTACAGTGGAGTTGGATGCCAGGGCAATGCCATCTACAGAAACCACATCACCAGATAATTGATCTCTGAGATGTTCAGGGCCCAGTAAAATAACTTCAGTTTTGTCTGAGTTTAACATCAGGAAGTTTCAGGTCATCCATGTTTTTTATGTCTTTAAGACATTCTTGAATTTTAGCGAGCTGGTTGGTCTCCTCTGGTTTGATTGATTGATATAATTGAGTATCATCTGCATAGCAATGAAAGTTTATGGAGTGTTTCCTGATAATGTTGCCCAAAGGAAGCATATATAAGGTAAATAAAATTGGTCCAAGCACAGAACCTTGTGGAACTCCGTGATTAACGTTGGTGGTCATTGAGGCTTCATCGTTTACAAATACAAATTGAGATCGATCTGATAAATAGGATTTAAACCAGTTTAGTGCGGTACCTGAAATCGACTGATCCAGTCTCTGTAATAGGATGTCATGGTAAATGGTGTCGAACGCAGCACTAAGGTCTAATAATACCAGTACGGAGATGAATCCTTTATCTGGTGCAATTAGGAGGTCATTTGTAATTTTCACCAGTGCTGTCTCTGTGCTGTGGTGTTTTCTAAATCCTGACTGAAACTCCTCAAATAAACTATTCTGATGTAGAAAGTCGCACAACTGATTTGCGACTACTTTCTCAAGGATCTTAGAGAGGAGTAGTTAGCCAACACCTCTGGATTAAGAGTGGGCTTTTTCAGGAGAGGTTTAATTACAGCTACTTTGAAGGAATGTGGTACATGGCCTGTTAGCAAAGACACATTAACAATATCCAACAGAGAGGTGCCAATTAAAGGCAACACTTTGGGATGGGGTCTAAGAGAGAGGTTTAGAAGTAGAAAACCGTTGAGGACAATTGGTCTAGGTTAATGGGAGAAAAGCTATCCAAATATAGACCAGGGCATACAGCCGTTTCCAAGGCCACTCCTCTTGATGACAGATCGGCAGTAGTTGAGGGCAAGAGATCATCAATCTTGCCTCTAATAGTTAAAATCTTTTCATTGAAGAAGTTCATGAAGTCATTACTACTGAGGTCTATAGGAATACACGGCTCCACAGAGCTGTGACTCTGTCAGCCTGGCTACAGTGCTAAAGAGAACCCTGGGGTTGTTCTTATTTTTCTCTATCACTGATGAGTAATAGGCTGCTCTGGCATTACGGAGAGACTTTTTATATGTTTTAAGACTATCTCGCCAAACTAAGCGTGATTCTTCCAGATTGGTGGAACGCCATATGCTTTGATAATCCATGAAAAGGCTAAATCTCTTTACATTTTTTTATCTGTTTTATTCAAATGAACCAAACTGTTTTAAAGAAGAATATACCCTAACTAACTAATATTAGTCCATCTCTTAATCGTATCTGACCTATGGCACTCAGAACGAAGCTCAGTCATTCCTATGTAAATCTTTAATAACACCTCACAGATATATTGTTTTATTAAACACTATATATTTTTAGGGATTATTATGCAATGTTGATACAGTAAAGTATACAAATTTCATGAATACGTGTTTTTTTTCTTTCTCTCTCCTATTTTCTTTAAACATACAGGCTATCAAAGGAGACGACATCCTGAGAGACCTGCAAAAGTGGAGCATGTGCATATGTCATCAACAAGGAGGAGAAATGGGACTTTGTGATGACGTTTACGGACTAATCATCCTCGACAACTGGATCTGTGGCCCGAGCTTGTGCAAAGATTCTGGGAGTCATCTACGCTCTGAACATGGCTTACCCAAAGAGCTAAGATACTACTATGAATTCATTCAGAAAGTGCTCTTTCTAATGCATGGTGAAAATCTTTCCCCCCAAATCCTCGGACTAAAGAACAACATATATGCTGGACTGTAGGAAATCTTCAGCTGCTCTTGAAACTGGTGCCATTAAAACTTGGCGAAAGAAGAGTACGAGTCGACGTAATTAAAAAAGCACCAGTCAAACATCAAACTGCGGAAACGATGTGGCACACTGAAAATATGATGTTTGTTATGTTTGTTTCATTTATTCAGTTTATTTTATATAGCCCAATATCACAAATTACGAATTTGCCTCAGAGGGATTTACAATCTGTACACATACGACATTTATTGATGTGACAGTCTCGGTTATATATTTGTTTACATCCAGTTGTGGAAAAGAATGTGGAAATATGTCATTTCTTGCTATGTTTGTTTCATGTAACAATGTGTGGAAGGTTAGTTTCCCCATTGCGCCACAGATCTGTTCTGATGTTTTCATTGTCTTAGTTCATTTATAGTGGAGTAGAGGTATGTGAATTACATGTTGGTATGTTTTTTTAATTATTATTTTTTGCTATGAAAGGCACTGTAAGATGTTTTTATGCTACACTGTTTAAGTGGATGGTGCTATTACATTGTGTTTCAATAAGATTAAGTATGAGTTGTATTAACATGCTGTTTGCTTTATTTGAATAAAAGAGTATACTAAGAATGGCTCATAGTATTTAATTTAATGAAACTCAATTTTATTACGTACAAATTGAAACAATAAATTGATTTGCGTGTAAACAAAAAAAATGGTTACAGATACCTAATCCATTTGAGTAAACTGAACACAACATTTAGTTGGAATTATTTAATACATTTGAGTAAACTAAACATGGGTTTAGTTGGGATTACTTAATAAATTTGAGTTAACTCTACTCAAAATAGTTGAGCAGAAATTCTAAATAAAATTAGGCTGAAATTAGTTGAAAATAATTAGTACAATTTAGATTAAATTGTTGTGTGCATTTACTTACCTAAATAAAATTGAGTAATTTCAACACAACATTTTTTTCAGTGTGTCATCATTGATCAGATTGGGGAGAGGGCTAGAGAAAACTACGATGTCCGACATTGTACACACCGATTCCACATTTATTTTAGTGACCTCCGACCGCCGCAGTCGGGAGTCATTACCGCCGGCGTGTATTATCATCTTACTGTAACTACGCTCATCTTTATCCAGCAGTTTTAAACAAGATTCAATGTCACCCGCTCTGGCCCCTGGGATCGGTGTTGCCAGGTCCGCGGTTTTCCCGCGGAATTGGGCTACTTTTGAAGTGTTGCCGCGGGTTGAATTTTTTGTCCGCTGGTTCTGGTAGACCTATTTTGCATGCAAATTACATGAATATCTTTAAATAAAAATCCATATTTTAAATGAAATAATTTATTTATACCCAAATCCTACCAAACTGACTCCAGATCAGCACGTACACACATGGACATGGGACACGCCCGCATACACACACGCACCTAACTCTTTGGGCAACTCTGGTCTGGTAGTTAGTGTAGCTAGCTAGCTAGCAACCCCTGGAGAAACATGACACCCGGTAAGTGGGCTAAATACGGGAAGAAATATACGAAAGAATGGGAAAGTGAAAACGGAATTAAAGAATGGATAGAACGTGTGGCTGGGGATGATACCAAAGCTTTTTGTCGGTACTGCAAAACCGAGATTCGTTCGCACCACAGTGATCTCCAAAACCACAGCAAAACGGAGAAACACATTCGAAATGCTGCTCCGTTCTCCAGTTGTCGAGTGTGTACATTGTTTGACAGTGGCATAACCACAGTGAGAATTGACCGCTCTGTCAAGTTAGCCAAGCTTAAAATGGCAGCGCACATTGCTTGCCATTCAAGCATTTTGACCGTGGATCACCTGGGAGAGCTTGTTGGTGAAATTGCACAGAAGGACATCAAACTGCACAGGACAAAATGCTCTGCACTCATAAAAAACGTAATCGGCCCAGACATGCAGCACCAGCTTCTAAGGGATATAGGGGAAGAACTGTATTATTTAGTTATCGATGAAAGTACCGACGTGGGCATGCAAAAACAGCTTGCTGTTGTAATAAGATACTACAGCCAAACACAGCAGCGCATTGTGTCTACTTTTGCTGGTATCAAAAATTTAGACGGCGGAGATGCCAATTCAATAACAGAAGCATTGCTGAATTTTTTGCAAGAATGAAAGCTGTGTCCAAAACGATGCATCGGGCTCGCAACCGATGGATGCAATACTATGTGCGGCAAGAACCATTCACTTCTCACACAATTTCGAGAGCACAACCCCAACGTCGTGTTTGTGAAATGTGTGTGTCACTCGATTCAGCTGTGCTCCTCATATGCAATGCGTGTGTTGCCGAGAAACGTAGAATACCAGATTTCGCAAACTTATGCGTGGTTTTCACATAGTACTCTCCGCCAGCAAAACTACAAGCAACTCTATGAAACAATTAACGTTGGAGAAGCTCCACTAAAAATCCTCCAACTTTCAGACACAAGGTAGCTAGCTGTCAGCGCATGGCTGAATCGGGTGCTCGACCAGTACGAAGAGCTCAGACTGCACTTCCAGTTGGCAAAAGACAAGGACCGAAGCTACAGTGCGGAGATTGTCTTTCAGATGTACTCAGATCCAGTCAACAAACTTTACTTAATGTTCCTTCAGCCAGGAGGCAAACCGAGTGAACAAGATGTTTCAGGTGGAAAACACAAATCCATGCAGGCTTTTCACGTTCTATCTGAGCCTGCTACGAAGAGTCACAAAAATCAGCACCGTGGTCGTGGACAGCTCAAGGTGGACAGAGATCATAGCCTTTGACAGGGCCATTGAAACCAACCAGCTGCCGCTCCGCTGTTGATTATGGAATTTGGTTCCAGATGGAGCTGGAGAACGCAAATCTACACGCACCAGCAGCAGAGAACGTCAAACAACGTTGCAAAGAATACCTGCTTGAATTTGCGAAGCAAATGAAACAACGTCTGCCTACCAACATGCAGCAACTCCAGTCTCTCGGGGCCTTGAGTCCATCTACGGTGCTCAGTGTTCAGAAAAAAACCCAGCTAGCATCTCTGTCATTTCTCCACCTGTACACAGGAAACCTCGGCAAGCTTGATCAACAGTGGAGAGTGCTGGACACGCTTCAGTGGGAGAATACAGAAGACTGCAAAACCGAACAGTTCTGGATTGAAGTGAAAAATCACATTGATGCTGCCGGTGACAAGGACTTTGCTGAGCTTGGATCGTTTGCCCTCTCACTTCTGGCATTGCCATTCAGCAACGAAGCTTCTCGGAGATGAATTTGACCAAATTGCGTAATCGAATGAAAGACAGCCTTCTGGAGAACATCCTTCGCATTCGGGCCTTCATGCAGAGGCATAGAATCTGCTGCCACCAGTTCGAGCCAACCAGAGAGATGCTGGCCTTGTTCAGTACAGACATGTATGACAAGGACCAAGAGGGCGAGGGATCTCAAAGCGTCTAAACAAAAGACATTGGAAATTGTAAATAATTCCATTTCAAGGAGTTTTTCTCTTTTTTTCTTTTTTTACTGTAAGGCACCTTCTACAAGTCAAACAGGTAAGCTGAAATTATTTTAATGCAGTAAATGCATAGCCTATTTACACATGTATGAACTATAAGTATATGATTAAAATATAGTGAAGCAACATGATAAGGTTTTTCAGTTGAAATAAGGTATTGCATTAACTACAGTAAATGCATATGAAGTAATGCTGTTGTCCAGGCACGGAGGAAGAGAGAAAAGGGAAGAGAAAGCCTAAAGACAAAGCAACAGGTTAGTTTGTCCGTCAGTGAATTGGTCTACACGTTCACAGAGCTATATTTTATTTATGATAATATACTGTATCTAATTACACAAGGCCATTTTAGGACCTAGGTGAAATAAGTGTTTAGGGAAAACTGCTTTTAATGCTGGCATACTAAACATTTGGTGTTACTTTGTAGATATTACAATACATTTGGCAATGATAGCAATGCTGTTGGACTTTAAAAGCAGTGTATATGGTTTGGCACGGGCATATTTTGAGTTCTGATATTGGGCTGGTTTTTGGGCTGGTTTTATTGGCCATTGGGCTGGTTTTGGGCTGGTTTTGATTGGCCATTGGGCTGGTTTTGTCACACAGACCTGGCAACCCTGCCCGGGATGCATATGACTTTGGTCCGTGGCTTCGCTATCTTCACGTTTCTGACTATAGAGCTACCTATAACCAGAGTGGGTTTCTCAGCGGGTGCGTCGCTGAGTGGGGAAAACTGGTTTGAAACGCGAAGAGGTTGGTGGTGCTCAGTGGGCTTCTGTTTAGACTTAAAACTCCTTTGAACAGTCACCCAGCCATCCGGCTGCTCGGGGGCTGCCGGGGAACAGCTAACAGAGGCTAACGCTAGCGGCTCCGAACCGGCTATGGGAGGGGGCGGGCTAACTAATGTAACTGTCTGAGCTTCGATGGTGCGGAGCCATGCATCTAACCCACTTAGAACTGCCTCCAACCTAGCAAATGAACTGCACTTGTTGCATGTACCATTATCATTAAGGGAGGCAGAGGAATAGCTATACATGAGACACTGAGCAAGAGGGAGCGGGAGGGGGAGAAGAGGAAAACATCGCGAGCTGCTAAGCTGGCAACCGGAAGTGATGCAATACGCTTACCGGAAGAGAGAGAGAGATGCGTTCAGGAACCTTCAGGAGAGCAACAGAGGACGATCCCTCTCCCCGGATGGACAGACACAATAGATGTGAAGGCAGCGTAATGTGGAGCGCATCCTTCTTGTTTCCCTGTCTGCAGCCTCTGTACTGTACAATAGCGCAGGTCACCCTGGTGCCAGCCTACCTCCAGCAGCCCTTTGATCAATAGCTGCCTGACTGCCTCGTCTCTGCCCCCCTCCAACCCCCCCCCCCGTGCTCTCTAACCCCTCCATGACTGGAGCCTCATTAAAAATAGATCACATCCAAATTACAGTACATTGATCTCTTAAAGTCTTTTTATTTAACTTCACTGAATCGCTGCCCCCACCTCCTCCCATTCTTCTGTGTCATGATGAGGAATCGGGGAGCAGATCTCCCACTCCGACCCAGTGTCTTCTTTTCTCATCATTGTGCACATGTTGAATTGGATTTTCTTTCTGCAGCTACTCCAACTGTTTTGTGTCTTTATTGAGAATAGCTACTTTTTGGAAATATATAATATGACCACAACGCTTCAACCTGATGGGATGCCCTTCACGTTTTGCCTATTTTTATACAATGTACTTGACTTGTTTGGATGTTCTTTCTGCATTCTTGTTCAAATTGCAGTTCCTCCATCTGACTTGGGTGGCATTCCTCTGGGAGATAATAATGAGTATAGCTGAGGGCCGCAGACTCACCTGGGGACTGCAGGGCGAGTCTGTACAGGCCGCTCGCCTCCACCCCAGACCGACCTCACTGTGTGATGTGCTGATACCCAGCCTGCCAGGGCGGCTCTCCCTGCTGCACGCATATGCTCATTTTACTGAACTCACTGATTCTACAGTCACACTCTCATTCTAACGGCCTGGACACACCAGCATTCAAAATGGCCAAATTTAAGGGTAAAAATCTATTCATTCCAAGGGAATTGCCTCAAGCTGTGGATTTGCTTGTGAGGCCAAAGTAAATCCACATGAATTTCTGCTTGAGTTCAACTCTGGTGAACTTTTGATACGCTGATTAATTTGCGCAGGTAACACATAGCAAGCCCTCCTGACACTGCTGCCCTTTGAGGGACTGTAGAGCCAGAGAGTCTGAAATAGAGGAAATTATAGTAGCGTATTAGCTATAAGTCAGAGTTTAAAGTCACTCCACAAAGGTTTTTGAGACAGAAGTCACGTCTCTTCACACAAGTCTTTTGAATAAGTCAGCGTGTATTTAGCCTCCCTTTAAAAACCAAGCTAACATGTACCGAGCTTTAACTGTTAGCTGGTTGGCTGTCATTTAGCAAAAACAGTTACCAAGCTGTAACTATTAGCTGGCTAGCTGGCACTTAGCTACCGTGTTAGCTGCAATCTTACATTACTTTTTATTGAATGAAATGATGTGTGAACAAAATGCCAGTAAAGGGGAGTAAAGGGCCTAGTACACAGTAAAAAAAACAAGTATGGAAAGCTGTTGTAACTGCAAGTATGTTAGCAATTAGCTCTCCTGGTGCAGTACTTTTCCAAGTAGAACCTGTGAGTAGTTTTAACTTCGACTTCAAACTCCTTCTCTGGTTGTTTTTTCAGTTTCGCATCAGATGTTCATTTCAACAAAAAGCTGATGTTTTCTGTTACGTCTCAGCATCTTAAGGTGAAAATCTTTGTCTATTATTAATAGAATATGTTGCAGTCTTTAAAATATGTGTTCAGGTGTGTTCTGCAATGCAACTACTGTCTGAATGAGTACACTAAAATAGAAAAAGTATAGCAGCCTGGAGGAATAAAGTAAGCCTGGAGGAACTGCGCTCTCATTGCATAAGATGTTTGAAAGTAGGAACCTGAGCTCTTCCCTAATCCCACTTTTATCCCCTTTGCTCCAGGTAAGCCTGACCCGAGGTTATCTCTCAGACAAAAATGTGGGGATATGTTTCTTAAATCGACATCAAACTATTAACAACATTTAAGAATCCAGATGCCTTCTATATAATCTGTACTATGGTCAAATGTTTTTTTTTTTCCTATATACCGGTATATATAGATACGGTAATTTGAAACTCCTTTTTATTGTAAACTGACCGAATTTAATGTTAATTTTGGAGCTTTAACAAAGTAGTGTGAGTTCACGTTTTACAATTCAAAATCTGGACATTACGGGAATTTGATTCCAGTATTTTAGACAATATTAAAATGTAAGATCCTTTAAAGATTTCATTTTTCTGCACCAAAATGTGTTCATCACAAATGCGTTGAAACATCATTTAAATGGTCCTCAAACCTTGTCATTTGGAGCAATTTGGGGTTTAGTATCTCGATCAGGGAATCTTTTACATGAAGGAGGAGATCCGCGACAAATTAAAAGTGTACAAAAATAATTATATACTGTATATTTTAAAAAACAAGGACAAATTAAAAGTTGTAATGCACGTAATAAAAACGAGCGTGACGCAGTGCCAGATACAGATGAAAATTTACATTTTATCTTCCACTCATGTAAAATTCTAAAACATTTGTGTTAAGTGATTATAAAAGGAAATGCATTTTATCTGCCGATTGTGAATGCTGCGAGAAGCAAAGCGATGGAAATGAGTTGATCAATGATGATGAATGGAGGTGATGAGATGGTGAGGCAGAGGAGAAGAGAGGGCTGGAGGGAGCAATGGACTTTGAGCTCAGCAGAGGAAGCTCTTTTCTTTGTGTGTGTGTGTGTGTGATTGTTTGGGGTGAGTAAAAAAAAAGAAAAAAAATGGTATGTCTGTACAATGATTTATATTCAAATGTCAGCAGCTAAAGACACTTGCACTTCTATATGGAAAAGGTGTCAAATGTGCTACAGAGGTTGAAGATCTTTCCAAAATCAGTCAACCATATTGTCAAGGATATACTTTAATATTAAATGTGACCTCCTGTACAGTCAGCTTTTATTAGTGTTCATTGTTCTTTCGACACATTTTCATCAAGAATTAATGTATTGTGTTTCCAACCCGATTGTAACAAACAGAAGACACACTGTGATGCAGGAACAGGAGTAGCAAAGGAAAAGACAAAGAATAGAAACAAGACTAATTCCAGCTGTTAATTGAGGCAGAACTTCGCACTAAATGCTAACGGTAGCATCATTATCGCTATAATCAGATGTTAGCCCATGAATGCAGAATCCGTAGGCAACAAGACAAGATATTGGGAAGAGTTCCGGTTTTCTGTTTGTAGTCCGAGTAGTATTGAGAAGGTTTTTGTTTGCATTCAGGTAAACAACCCGTGTAAAGATATGGCGGCGGAGGGCATTGGCCGAAGTGCAATCTGGGAACTCGTCTGCTATGTGGAGACGTTTTAGCTTTTTAGTAGCAAACAAATACAAAACTGGCAACTTGTGAAACCATCCGGTCCATTCAAAGCGCTTTAACATTACATGTCATTTACCCATTCATGCACTGATTGCAGGGGGCTAGCATGCGAGGTGCCACATCAGTACTCAAAATAACCATTCATAACCAATTAATACACCGCAGCAAAACTGGGGAATCAAGCTGACGATCCTGTGATTGAAGGACAACCCTGCTCCACCACTGAGCCCCGGTGTTTTAACCACCTTAGTATAGTGGGTTAGCATGCTAACTATTGCTAATTTTCACAAAGTACAGCCAATGGGAGCGTCTTTAGTTTTTTTGCTGGAAAAACAAAGCCTGCCGGGATCAGCAAAGTAGTTGAGATCTACCCCACGAATGTTCCTATAAATTTCTTGGCAATCCATCGCATAGCTGTTGAGATATTTCCGACTGGGCGAAAGTGGATGCCCGACCAACGGACCAACGTTGCAACCCCGAGAGAGACCCAGCTAACTAAAAAAAATCTTTGCTGTGTCAAAACTCTCCAACTTACAGCTAAACTTAGATCATTTTGCTCAGCTCTGAGGTTAAATAAAAGCTGAGCTCTAGCGGGTGTTCAGTTTACACTGCTCTGCTGTAGGCCAATAAAATTAGCAGTCCCATTATAAGCTTACATGCCTTTCATGAGTGTCTTTATATGTCTGACTGAGTGGATATGTCAAGCTCTTATAACGGTTTCATTTAAGTAATGTTAACTTGATAACATAGCCTCCATTATATGGGAGAAGTTTGTTTAGTCTAACTGGTTTCTCGGCACACTTTAAGGGTGGGTCCAGTTAGCATCTTCATTGTATATTACAGAGGACAAATAAAGTGTAATTATGCATGTTAGTTTAAAGGCCACCAACTGCGCTGCCAACACACAGCGAACGTGTTTTGCTTACTCAGTCTTGCTTACAGTTCTTAATTTATACCCCCAAAAATATATAATTACAGAAAGTTCTCAACTTTGATATTTCCTGCAATCTATTTTCATTGCTGACTCAGCTGCCTGCTGGGTCTTTAGGTTTAAGGGAGGATGCTTTAGCGGGGAGGCTATTTCTAAATGTGCTCTTGGTTTGGTTTGTAATATGATGACATCGCACACAAAGTTGCCTTTCTCCCTTATGTGTGAACTGTGAATTGTATCCGTACATGTCACAACTGGCAGAGATGCTACAAGTGGTGATTAGCTCTAACGAGAGGTGGGGATAATTAATATAAATTACTCCTGACAGTTGCTCAACACCACTTCTTGTTATATCGGTGCAGGAAAACACTCCCAGGGTGACGCACATCGACAGAGAGCAGCATTCACTTTTGTTGCAGGGTTGCAATTGTAAGTGCCTGGGGAGATTTCGGGGATGGTACTTCCTGAGGAACAAAAGGTAGCACAGTTTCACCCAGCCTTTTTTAATAGCTTCAGTACAAAATTAATATGAATGAATATGTTCCTGACATTTAAGCATAGGAATAAACAATTAGAAAGTTTTTTTTCTTCACACACACACACACTCTTTCTGTTGGCCCATAAGACAGGTGGGACTGCAGCCAGAAGCAGACATCACACCCACGCTCCAGCGCCTGGTCGGCGAGGAGGGATTTTGGAAACTAATATTCACTTGGCAGCATTTAATACACAGCCCTGGGAATGCAAAACAAGCATGATTCATGCGGCAATTAAACTGTGCTCCAACATTTACTGGAAAGTTAAAAAATAAATATTAGAAAATGCTGCTGTCGCTAGCCCATGCTGGACCTCAGGAAGAATCAATAAACGTCAACGAAGAGCTGTGTGTGAGCAAGTTTTGATGTAAAAATCTGCTGGCTTGTATTGCTGATGTGTAGATTATGCGCACTTCTGTTTGCATCATTTTTGTTCATGACAAGGGGGGGGCAGATATGGGTCAATAATATTGGTTTTGTTTTGTTTTTAACCTATTGGATGGGAGTTGCCATGCAGAGGAATAAATTGCCAACAACTGCCAAAAGACATATAAAAAGCATTTGAAAGCGCCAATTAATATAGCACCTAGCTAATGCTAATATGTCATTCAAGTGGAATGGAACATGTTTTTTGACAACATTTTGAACTTTTTGTTCGATGTTGGATTTAAAGAAAAAGTTTTTATCTTAACATCATTTCAGGCTTACAGAAGAAGACACTATTACAAGATGTTTGGAAATAAAAATAAAATTAAATAAATTGAAATTAAATAAATGCCAAGTCTAAGAGTCTGTAAGGCTGTACAATCATTGTTAGTCACTTTAGCATGCTAACTTTGGCCCCACCCAAAAATAAATAGTATATACAAAGTGAGAGACATGGTCCACAATAAATGTTCTCTTTCACATTCTCTGGATGTTCTTAGCTATGATTGAAATCTAAAGAGGCAATTCGTCGATGTTTACATCGGTTCAAAAAAAGGTTCCAATTCTTACCAAAATCTCTATGTCTTTGTAAATGTAACATTAGATTAATATTTTATACAATTGTGATGCCGCACAGCAGTTCTGCAGATGATGCACAATTTGTTATTTGTCAATATTTTGCCCCTGGGACCAAATTGTTAAATTAAATCCCAACAGGAAACGGGAAATGCTCCTGCTTCCAATATACAGTTGTTTTTCTACATAGTTGTCGGTTAGGTCCATTGCTTCTCAGTCACCATGACTTCCCCATCTTAAGGATTTCAAACCTAACTTCAGCAGATCTTGGGGGGTTTTCTCCCAAAAAGTGACTTTTTTTATATCCAGTGAGAAAAAAAACTACCCAAAAGGCCTACTTAAGTCTCACAGTAATGAGGGTAGTTTTTCAAGTGGCGCAACAGCAGGACTCTTTTGAGAGAAAACATTATGCTTGCATTAGATGAGCTGGCAGGCCGGAGTCAGCACTTCTCTGTGGTTTTTCTGTTTGCGTTGTGACCAAGCCTGTTTACGATCTTCATCCCGGCTTCAACTGAGGGCAGGCGGTGAGATCTAAACACAAGAGTTTCCGCATTTCAAACCGGCACACCGTTTATTCAACCAACTCACTGTGTATTGTTCCTGAGCAGTTACACCGCCATTCCATGTAGGACACAATACAACCAACACAAACAGAAACATGATACCTCTTTGAGTGGTTCACTGTCCATCCAGCTTGGGAGGGAGGGAGCCTGTGTGTGTGTGTGTGTGTGTGTGTGTGTGTGTGTGTGTGTGTGTGTGTGTGTGTGTGTGTGTGTGTGTGTGTGTGTGTGTGTGTGTGTGTGTGTGTGTGTGTGTGTGTGTGTGTGTGTGTGTGTGTGTGTGTGTGTGTGTGTGTGTGTGTGAGGGCAGAACAACATTATATTTCCTTCCACAAATGATTCCTGTGTTCCCTTAAAGAGCCGGAGGAGCTCGAGGAATGCACGGCTATCTTATCCGCCGGTCATTAGTTGCTATAGATTCGGTTTTATGATGATATGCAGGGAAATGGGTGCAAACTGGACGCCACCTAGCTGGATTATTGATAATTGGGAAATATTTACAGCACTCCTTGGCAGCTAATGAGTCAGCTTTATTTACCTGGCGATAACATTTTATGGCAGGGAACCTAAGCAATTACCAGTTGTACAGCAAACAAGCTGCAGGTCCCTCCTTGTGTTTGTCAGAGTGGCCGCAGACCTTGCCTCACCCGCCAAATGCCATCTGTCATCTGTCATCTGACGTTTCACTTAGTGGTTCATGAAAATCAAACTTTATGGATCTGTTTAATGTGCAATCATCCTCAGCTGGCTCCCCGCGCTATTGACTTTGTTGGGAGTGTTTCCCTTTGGTTTCCACCATTTCTCCATTTCCCGCACAAAACGGACAAGACTGCTGTTTCTTTATTTGTTTTTTTTCTACCTTTTTACAATTTAACATTCATTTAAATTATTTAAAATTTTATTTAACAGTGTAGCCATTCTTCTGACTTAATTATTCTGCAAATCTTGGATTATTTTTTATTTTGTGATTGCCGTTGGCTCCTGCTCTCCACCACTGCGATCTGGTCAACTGGCGTTGGCTGGCTAGCCGACAGTCTCGTGCTGGCCGGCGGCTACCAACGAGCCAGCCGACTCCCTGCTGGATGCTCTCCATCGCTGCCGCCTGGACAATCCTGGACAACTGGTGTTGGCTGGCTAGCCGACAGTCTCTTGCTGGCTGGCCGACGGTCTCTTGCTGGCCGGCGGCTGCGGTCGAGCCGGCCGACTCCCTGCTCCACGCTGTTGCTCTGAGGCTGGTCGTCTCTCAGCGGTCCTGGTGCTCCGGTGGTCCGGTCCGTGGTTGGCGATTGCATCCTCCCCGGCTGGCATAGTTCTGCAGTGTTCCACCTCGCAGCTCCTTGGGCTCAACAGCTTCTCTGCTCCTCCGTTCGTCTCGGCCATCTCGGAGTCCGAGCGCCCCACTCGGACTCCTTCGTCGGCCCCGTTGCATCCACAGAGCCTCCAGCGGAAGGTTTGTTTGCTCCTGGCCTGATCGCTCCACGTTTTCCATCCCCTCCCTCTGGTCGGCCGAGCGCATCGCTGCAGCTCGTCATCACAACAACAGTCCCCAAGAGCGAGATGGTGGCAACAAAATTAGGAACTGTTACAGATCCCCCACCACCCTCTACTCTTCCTGCTGACTCCACTCCCCAAAACCGGACTGGTACACTCCAAGATGTCGTCCTTTTATGCAGTTCTTTGGTTCCCCTATTTTAGTTTGTCTGTTATTGTTTTGTATTTGTAATTGTCTATTCCTCTATTGTGTTCATTGCCTATATGGCATTGTCTCCTTTGCCTCATGTATTTTCTGAAATGTTTACTTGTATTGATGTTATGTTTTTACCTTGCTTCTATGTAGAGCACTTTGTAAACCCTGTTTTTAAAGGTGCTATATAAATGAATGCATTATTATTTATGGGCCTTTAGCCCCACCAAGAAAGTATTGCTCACTTGATTCGATCTAATAGCTTTCTCAACCGCCACCCTCTGTGCGCTTGAGTGTATTAGCAGTGTGATGAAAATGCACTGATTGGTCATCAAAGAGGAACCAGAAGCTCATGAAAAAGGATGACGTGGTGGAAGGCACATGAAGAGTTACAGGCGATTTCAATCGCATGCCAGATTAATGTAAAAAGCCTCAGTGGGTACAGAGAGAGGGTGTCTTATGCTTTCTCATATAGATTCAGATATCGGTTTTTTTCCCCCTCACGATGCCAAGGTTAAATCCCCTCTTATAGTATGTATTTGTAATGGAGTAATACATTAATATCAAGGGAAGGAACAAGGGGAGAAGCAATGAAACAAGACTCGCAACTTAACGCCCTGTCGTTGAACGCTTGTTAAAGTTTGATTATTACACTGATGTGAAAAAGAGTTTCACTGCCAGAAGTCAACGCGTGTTTCACATCAGGGTTTGTGGCTTTGCATTGACAGCATGAACGTCCCACTCAGCTCCAAAGTGCTCTCCCGACCACACTAACGCATACAAGTTTTTCTCAGAAAATGCTCCTTTCTGATCTATGATGAGTGCCCAGTCAGACAAATATTGAATTATAGACCCCCGTGATACCCAACCACTGCAAGCATCCAGTGTCCCAATGCTGGCGAGAGCCTGATAAACACTCAAAGGAAGCTTTCCCTCCACATCAGCACAATCGCTGTGACTGTTTTTTTCTCACTGGGAGTCGACCCATGGCTTCCCATTTTATTGGCAGTGCCCTCATACAGCCACTATTTCACGTAATCACAAATATTGACAAATGCCCCGTTCCGCTCGGATCCTCATATAAACACAGACGCTGCGTTAACAGACTTTTTATTGGAGCGAACATGACCGAGGCAGACGGGCCTCAGAACAAAGACGGTGTGAATGTGTGAGCCAGTTATCGGCTCCAGCAGAGCTATGTGCGGCCTCCAGACAGGCGCGCATTGATGTGAAAGTGTCGCCCCTCCCTCCTCGGTGAGCCTGGAGAAAAAGGGGTACGTTGAAGGCCCAGGGTGCGATGGTTATCTCTGGGGTAGAGTTACAGAGAGTGGTAAGGGGGCGTTGGAGGGTGGTGGGCACTGGGAGTCTTGTCTATGCACAGAGAGCCTCTGTTTCTCCATGGGTCCCTGCTTCCCCCGTTCACCTTCCTGTCACACAGCCGCATTCTACTCCAGGGAAAATAAGAATCTGCACCAACTGTTGCCTCCAATCCAGTCACCAAGCGCCACTTGTCTCTCTCACTCACACACACACACACACACACACACACACACACACACACACACAACTTATTGAATTTACAAGTGCAGATTAACAATTGGGTGTTTAGTGGAACTCCACCGATTTAACTCCAAAGAAAGGTTGCTTAAAGCCTATCGTGTCTCCTGGAGGAGCTGTGCGGGAAGTCTGCTAGATGTCCTCAAGTGATGATGAAAAATCGGGGGCTGTGGAGTTAGGAAGAAGTGACCTCACCAGGCCTCTGTGGCCCACTCCTCATTCATGCTGGAGGCTCCAACTAGCATGGCACACCCAAATCAACTGTCCGAACCGTCAGTGGTCAAGTTGCATTGTGGGTAATGTTGGTGCCAGGTTTAGGCAGGGAAGAAGAAAGCATGGAATAAAAATACAAAAAAGACAATATCTCTGTTTCTGATACATCCAGCTGTGTGTGTGAGTGTGATGCTAAAGTGGTGGAACATCTACGTTATCTCCTCTTCCATCACAGCGCTCCTCAAATGGAACTGCTATCTGCTAGAAGAAATGGGGGGCGGGGGGCAAGTCTGTGTATTATGTGTGTAAATGGCACATGAAAAGGAAAAAGAACATGCTACATACTTCTTCTCACAAACAGATTTTGAGGTTGGAACTCATTTTAAAGTGGACTCTTGATGCCCGCCATCTTCCCATTATCTTCAGTCGGTGCTTTTTCATAGAATTCCTGGAGATATCTGGGGATGTCTCGTAAAGCCATGCTGGTCGGTCCAATGCTGTGATGCAGAGCAGGGTTCTCCACTACTGCTACTAATACTACTACTTGGCATATTATTATGAGATACTGTGTGGTTATTATCCAGAAGATAAATTAGATTTGTATTCATGTCTAATAGGCCGATTGACATGGTATTTGTGAATATCTGTCTTTATAGCTTTCAAGGATGAACTTTCACGCACATATCTTTTGATATAAAGCACCCAATAGTGCTTTATATCAAAGTGCTTTCCCTCTAGTGCCACCCTCAGGGCAACCTTTTTCTCTTTTGAAAAGAGAAAGACAATACTACCAAATGCTACTTTCCAGTGTAAATGCCACATGTGATTTACGGTAGTTTCTTTGTAAAAAAAGAAATAGATTTTCTACTTTTCATTTCATGTCGATATAAATTGAAAGTGGTCCCAAATGGACCAAATGCTTCAATTGAGTAAATTAAGGTGCAATTCAAAACAAGAAGACAAAGGATACAAATTGACAAAAAAACACTCAAAAGTAATCAAAAAACTATGTACACATAAAAAGAATAAAAGCAATAAAGGGAGAACAAGTCTATACAAATGGGCTTCAAGAAGTATATTATTATTATTGTATTATTATTATCTATTTTAAAAGCTTTAATTTGAAGTATTTTCCCTTTTAACCAATTACACTAAGTCTAATTCCAAGCCAGGCACCAACCTCTAAAAAGTGAAGCCAATGAGGAGGTACCTTAAACTTGCATTCTTTCTGTTGGCCATCAGAGGGTGACTCTTTCAGTTGGAAATAAAACTCTGGCTGTATAGAAGTCTATGAGAAAATGACTACTTCTCTCTTGATTTATTCCCTCAGTAAACATTGTTATTTGTAACTAATCATATTCAGTGTTTTTACATCCCTCTAGTGCAGTGGTTCTCAAACTTTTTCTGTCGCGTCGGAGGAAGAAAAATGTTCGTGCCCCACTGCCCCAACAACATTGTAACAAAATGGTCCATGCTGAATTTTTATTGAAATAACAACTTTTTGTGACTCCATCTGTGCCTTTTCAAATAATAGAATAAAGAAAATTGCAATCACTTTTAATTAAACCAGATTTCTCCATCAGACAAAAACAAATGAAAAGTGCAATAAAGTTGTGCAAAAAAGAACTAATATTTGGCAAATAGCTTATTGTGGCTGCAATTAACATGTTTGGCACTGGATATCTTTTCAAGATAATAACAATAATTGCAACCTGTGAAAAACTAAACAAAACAAGTTATAAATATCTTGTCTGTCAGCTGAGGAAGGTGCTTGTCTCTGCCTTGAAGATGAAGATTTAATTCATTCAGCTTTCCAAATATGTCACTCAGCAAACTTGCCTGCAAATTAATAATTATAATTGAATAAATACATTTGACTCCAAAAAGTATATTAAAGATACAATAAATGATAAACTGACTCCACCTCATCTTTGTAGAATAACATGTGTATGAATAATATATGTACAATTTAAATTAATTGTACTGTCCTGTATGACATACTGTATGTCATGCGTATGATGGATTTCTTCTCTGAGCTCAAAGACTTGTGACAACATTTTTCCTTGTGAGAGCCACCGAGCTTCGCTGTGAAACAGCTGAAGGCTCCGCTCCCGTCTCTCCACAGAGTGCAAAAAACAGTCATGCTTTCAGGGGTCTTGTTTTTATGAAAATGACCACGCTGATAGCATTGGCACATCTGTGTTGCTGTTAGTGCTTCTCTGTGTATGACAGTGTGTCCATTGCACATTCGGAGAGACCCTCTTGATCGGCGCCTGCAAGCCCTTCCTTATCAATGCCATGGTCTGTGCACCATCTGTGCAGAAACCCACACAACTCTCCCATTTCAGTCTGTGTTCTGTCAGGTGTTCTGTGTTCTGTGTTCTGTCAGCCTAAAGAGCTCATCAGCTGATGCCACTTTTACAAAGTGATTTGCCTGCATGCGTTATTCACCAAGTTTTCTCTGAAAGAACTCCAGTGGCTTATTTACGTGAGTGGGGTGTAATGTTGCCACGTGTTTTTTTAATTTGTTGGGCTTAATACTGTCCGCTGCCAGAGTTTTCAGACATACAACACAGACTGGTCTCTCCTCATCTGCATCGCCTGAGATTGATTATCTTTTCCCTCCTGCCAAATGTCTCTTCATTGTGCACACTACTAAGCTACACGTGAGTCGCAAAGGATCTTGGACCTCACGATCGCGCATGCGCACACGTAACCTGTTAACGTCGTAACCGTAATGTAAACATCTACACATACTTTTGTAATATGTGAAGTTCTCCGCACTGCCCCCCGCACCCCACCTGTAATGCCTCGGTGCCCCACTTGAGGTACGCGCCCCACAGTTTGAGAACCACTGCTCTAGTGTCACTTCTGGTTTCAAAAACCAAGATGGCGACGGCCCAAAATACTGAACTCGAGGCTTTAAAGCAGCAGTCATCATAGTGACTACATCCACTTCTTTTATACAGCCTGTGATCCAAACCCTAAACCTGCCCACTATACTTGGTCCAAAGGTGTGTCTCTCTCACACACACACACGCGCACAAGCACACGCACACGCACACATACACACACCTCACACACACACACACACACCTCACACACACACTGCCTAGAGCTGTGACCCATAAGCCAAAGCTCGTGACTAGACATCAGTGATCTAATGAAGCCTGCTCTGCTTGAGTGGCCTGGAAGTGAGTGGAGAGGTGGCACAAAGGCCATCATCCCATTGGCCCACATTCCACTTTACATAACAACATTCACTCTGATGACATTTACAGCAGCCTGTTAACATCAACACGCAATCCACTCCAGCTCCTAAATGATACAGCTTCCACTTGAAAAAACATGAACCACTCCTGGTGCTGGTTCTCAAGGAATAATAAATCAGGAGAAATTGATGTTGAGTTTGTGTCACAGCCCTGTGGGGAGAAAATATTTCGTCATATCCAGACTGTGACCCAGGAAGTAGACTTAGACGACAAGCGCAATGCTGTAGCCAAAATATGTCTTGGCAGCGATACAGGGAGTGTGTATAAATCTAATCTGTCTCTATGCGATACATGGAGCCAATGGTTAACCAGTCCGTTGTTCAGCGACAGCCCTCTGCTAGGCCAGGATTCGCTGAAGCTGATTAGATACACTAAGAGTAAATACAGAACCAGGCCAGTTCTCTCCGGCACCGAGCTGCAATTAGACTCTCAATT
Source organism: Cyclopterus lumpus (assembly GCF_009769545.1). Lineage (NCBI taxonomy): Eukaryota > Metazoa > Chordata > Actinopteri > Perciformes > Cyclopteridae > Cyclopterus > Cyclopterus lumpus. Next base: position 16,372,701 of record NC_046985.1, read on the forward strand.
ATCTTATTAAAAACACAGGGAAGGAATGTGCCTCAGCTATCTGCACATGGTGCTATCTGCTGGATAGTAAAAAGCTGAGCTGACATTATTTTATGACTGTAGTCTTGATGTAATGCCCATAGCTGAGGATTTATAAAAATAAAAAATAAATACGCTAACAGTTGTTCAAAGAGTGTGTGCAATGTGTGTTTTGTACTACAGTTTGACCATTACATATTGGGCCTTTTACTGAAATAATGTGACAGCCAATCAGGGACCCATTTACAAAAAGAACCTACCACTAATATCATATTCGTCCCATTCTAAATAGATAGGTTATGATTATCTTAGTCTTATGATATAATGGACTGCCATAATAATTGTGGAATAAGTTTCAACAGGGCCGAATCCACAGACTAGGGGGTTCTGGGGGGAATACGTGCAGTGGACCCCTTTGGTTGAGCCCTTTTTTTTGTTGGATTAACAAGATCATCATCTGAAAAGCAATATTTCACTGCCATCTCTGGTTGGAAGCTGGCAGCAACCTCTGGTTCTGAAAAGTGAAGCCGATGCCAAAGTGCCTTTAACTTGCATTCTTTCTACTGGCCATCAGGGGGCGACTCCTCCAGTTGCAAATAGAAGATTGGTTGTATAGAAGTCAATGATAAATGACTCTACTTCTCTCTTGATTTATTCCCTCAGTACAAATGTCCCACCATTTCAAAAGAGAGCTCTGAATTGAATTATTTTAATGTGGAAAACAGCAGTGACTGGTGAAATTGGCATGCGTTCTTCCCAGCCCTCCAGAATCACAGGGGTTTGAAGATCTCGCACAACACTTTAACTGTTTGAATTTGAGTTCATTCTTCAAGAACATAAATTCCTTCAGGGATCGTAAACATATCACATTGGTTATATAGGAAGCCCCAAGCTGGAATTGATTCTGCTGCATCTAAATTAATAAGGACTCTACATCATTATGCATGTTGTTTGTGATTTCTATTACTGTGGCCAGTTTGAGATGAGGCTGGGCTATCAGCTGTAGTGTGTGCACTCACGTCCTTTGGGAGCTGACCCGTCCCTGCTGCCAGTCTAGTTAGGAAGCCCGCCCTTACCCCCTCTGGCAGTCTTGTTAAGAGCTCTCCCCGCTTCATCCCCGGGGCCACTGGTCCCCCTGGTTTGACCTGGGCTTCCACTTTTCTGCCTCATCTCATCTTCCTATCACTCTCCTCTCTGACCTCTCTGTCAGCCAGGACCACAGGTGGATAATAGCCCTGAACACCGCAGGGAGTGCAACGCTCGCAGACAAGCACAAGAAGAGCAGCAAGCTTCTCCCTCTGCCTCTGGTGTGCGTTGCTACTTACCGTGCGGTTTTCTCGGTGGCAGCAGGGCTACGTTGAATGTGTTCCCCAGATGTGCCTGAGCAAGGCGAGCGAAGGACAAGCCGGGGAGCGCAAACAGGAAGTGGAAAGCATCACACGGGGCCGGGCAGCATCCTCGCCATTCCTCAAACGGGGGCTCAGCTAATTGACTTGGTGGGTTATGGCTTTCAGCACATGGGGAGGCTTGAGACCTCCCGATAAAACCGACTAAGCAGACACGACAGCGTCATTACTGACAGGGCGATATGACAGCCCCGCCGCAGTGCCACTCAAACACTTTCACAGTTGCCACGCAAACACCATAGCATAGCTGTCCAACAGCGAGGCATCTCGTTTGTTTTAACTGGCTCTGACTCCCCCCAGACAATTTCCATGTTGGGAGCTATTTTCTTTACCCTCTCAGTATTTTGTGAGCCATCCAGGGCTCCTAAATTAGACGCTTCGGACTGGTTTTACTGCGGCCTATCATCTCCTTTTGGCATTGTTGCAGACGACAGGCCTCGTAGCCCCGGTTCTGCCGGGATGAGGCGACGCTTCTGGAGAATTCTGTCTCCTGCTTTAGTTTCATTGTTCCTTTGGTTCAGAAGCCACAAGCAGCTGCTTCAGTAGGCACTGAGTTCTGGGCCCAAATGGACTTCCAGGGTATGGTCTCCCCCACGAGAAATCGTTTTCTATTCAAATGACATATCCATGCAAACCCTTCCTTTTGGTATTGTTCCTATTCATAATACCCCATATGTCATGTCTGGGGTTCAAGTGCTAATTTGGAGGTGGCAGTAAATGATGAGCTGGAGAGCAGGACGGGAAGGAAGGAAGTTCCACACGACTGGCTGAGCGGTATGATTATAACTTGTCATAAACAACAGCGAGAGCAAAACAACACTTTGTGCATCAATCTCGCACAGGGTCGCTCGCATTGGTTGAGGCCACAGTGGATTCTGGGATGCGCGATGTGTGGGGCACAAAGGCTGGAAGGCGAGACAAAGAGCAGAGTGCTAGATAGGGTTGAGAGTAGAAATAGAGAGGAGGGAGATGGATGTGGAAAGTGGATAGAGAAGCAGGAGGAGTCTGGAGTGCGAATCATGAGAGGGAATATGAAGGAGCTTGAAGTGGAGGGAAGACGAGTGGAAGCAGGATGCTGGCTGCAACTGTTGGTCTGTAGAAGCTCAGTAACACCTCACAGCAGAAAGCCTTTATCTCCAGACCCCCCAAAAGAAAATGATAAGAATAGCTGCTACTTTCAATGTGCATCTCTGCACGCAACACATTCACAAACATGAGTAATTACGTGCACATACACTTTAGCGTCTGTATGAGACTACTAACTATCTCAGATGTGAATTATTGTTAGATGGCCACAGCTAGTAAGCTAGTATAAAGAGGGAAGAGGACTAGGTGGATGCAAACTCTGGACTTTCCCCCAGTTGACCGCTGTTTGTGTCCCGAGTGAAACCAGCGCAGGACGTGGTTTTGTTACGTACCTTACATAGCGTGCATTCTTATTGTACGTAACAAACGTACCATCCATCCATCCATCCATCCATTTTCAATACCGCTTATCCTCATTAGGGTCGCGGGGGCGCTGGAGCCTATCCCAGCTGACATAGGGCGAAGGCAGGGGACACCCTGGACAGGCCGCCAGTCCATCGAGGGCACATGTAGGGACATACAACCATTCACTCTCACATTCACACCTATGGGCAATTTAGAGATCAATTAACCTGCAGCATGTCTTTGGACTGTGGGAGGAAGCCGGAGAGCCCGGAGAGAACCCACGCTGCCACGGGGAGAACATGCAAACTCCACACAGAAGGCCCGCCCCGACCGGGAATTGAACCCGCGGCCCTCTTGCTGTGAGGCGACAGTGCTAGCCACTACACCACCGTGCAGCCATACAAACATACCAATTTGAATAAAAACATACTTGTATTTGATTATGAAAATCTGGATATTGAGGACGTTTTATAGCCGTTTTTATTCCGCCCTTATATTAAAACTGAACACGTTTTAATATAAACCTATGATATTGTACTGTATTTTATAATAACCAGCTCCATATTCTGCTCCACAGGCATGACGTGAGCTCGTCAGTTTCCAGTAGCTATGGAAAAAACGAAGGCACCACTTTAGCCATTGCATCATGCGTCGACTGTCAGGATTCATGAGCACGAGGTCGCTTGCATAACGTCTAGAGAGAAGTCTCTTGACGTTTTACAGTGCGCGGTTCAGATTTTTAAAATTCATTCATTTATGTGTCAGCATTGGCACCCTCACTCCGACTGGTGTTTTCTTAACTGCATTCATAGATGGATTAATGAGGAAAACAAATGTGTCTCTTGGTCTTAAGTGCCAGCTGGAGTGTCTTTGCCTTGGTGGAAACTTGGCGGTGGCACCCGGCATGGGTCAGGGAGTGACAGCGGGTGAGGGGCGCCAACACAGTACTGGCAGTGCTGGTGGTGGTGGTGATGGTGGTGAGCTGGCAGCGTCACGCTCATTCCAACCCTCCCTTCCTGAGATGTTGTCTCCCTCTGCTTCTTGGCTCACCGAGTGCAGGAAGTCCCTCGGACGGGACTAAACCGTGGCTTTAGCGAACGACTTGACAGAGCGGCCCTTTTCCCGTTTTACTGACGGTCTGACCGCGAAACTAACCGTTAACACTCCTCACTTCAGCCGTCCCTTCCTCCCTCTGTCCATCCCTCTGCCCATCCCTCCTCGCCTTGAAGGACATCCTGGTTTGTCCCGAAACTGTAGTTAGAAAATACGCCCTCCCCAGACATGACACATCATCGTCTCGTGGATAAAGAAGAGTCCACGCAGCTAGCTCTGAGTTCGTAGGCCAAAAAGCCAGACACATTTGATTGAGTTACCTAACTCTCACATTCCTTTAGTGCTGCTATTGAAGACTATAAGAATAATCAACCAGGAGACGTTAGTAGAGATAGCGAATAAGAAACAGCTAAAGAAGGATCTCGTTGCTGCAGCGGAACAGAATGCATACTTTCATGGATTTATTTTTAGCTGCTCCAGCCAACTCCTCCCCCTCCTCTATTCGAACCCCAAGAAACCCAAATCACCCAGAATAAAAATAATTGGTGGTCTAGTCTCCAGTTCTGACTGGAATGAAGTCTGTGCGGAAGAGCCACAGCTCCTGGCAGGCTTCCCCGCTCCAGTCTTATCCCGAGGAAGAGAGGATTTGGCGCCAGAGCGGGTAAACATGCCGCGGTTTGAACATCCGTCACCCAGCATCCCTGACGCGGCTCATCTCGGAGCACACCAGGCAGATGCATTGAAAGCCACACAGCGGATCAGCGAGCACAGGGAAACCAGGCATCCTCCATGAGCCAAAATGGCTGCCAGTGCTCGACGTGTTGGGCTTCACTTAACCAGACAACTTGACATGTTTGTGAAACATGGGGGGCATCACTTACTCTTGTCAGAATCTCCCCTCAATTTAGGGCTTATTGTTAACCTCATCCAAATGTTTGCATCTGTTAAATCACTGATGATTGGAAAGCGTAACATTGTTGAAGACCCTTTTCCGCCTCTACTCCACTCTCGGCAAGATGTCATTTTAAACGGCAACCCTCGTTACAAGAGCTTTGTTTTAATGCTGGTGAATTGGGAGAGCAGATATTCCTCCAATGTGACCGAGTTTGTTTGCGTCAGAGTCAAAGTCAGCTGCGCTTTGACCAGCGGCTCAGGTCTCATGTTGGTGCTGTATGTGTGCACACAGCACGGAGACATCTCACATGATGCAGACGTCGTGGTCGGGGAATGTTTGCATGACACCCTTTGATATGAATTCATGTTGAATATCTCACGAAACATGAAGCTCTCACTTGGCATTGAACACATCTTGACTTTGCTTAAGCGCACATACAACATCTGTTCTTTGCCAGACATAAAATGAACGGGTGTGTCCGAGGGGCTGGAATATCAGCTGGGAATACATCTCCCCCACGCTTTTAAAAATTATACTTATTTTTTCCTTAATTCATGTTTTGAAACAAATACAATATAATTAAATTGCACACAGTAACGCTGGGTTATATGCATGCATTATTTCCTGTATATGACCTTATGTGAAAGCCATTGGAACCCTGCACAGAAATGGCAGACTCGGCCACTAACAGCGCCATATAGAGGGGTAATTTCAGAATGTACATTGAATGAGTGTTGCAGAAAACAGTGCCACCCATAAATGCGATAAAGATTGGAGTTTGATTTAAAAAAATTATAACTTTAAATGTATATTTTGATTTACAGCTGACACTGCTATGTTATTAATATTTTTCTCATAAAAGACACTATACTGTTTATAACTTTTGTCTGTGTGTGTGTGTGTTGAGACATGAAAATACACCACACCATCACTTATACTATATCATTAACAGGCGTAATGCAATAATAATACGGAACTGTGGGCTGCAATTCTTTTGTTAATCTTTTGAAAGGCATGGAAACCAGTTTCATCAGACATTGTTATTGTCTACTTTAATATGTATATCTGCATACATGCTTAAACAGGTTTTAGTCTGGTTGAAGAACCCCAGACTTCATGGTGTCCTTCCGCTTTTGATACCACACCTACAGACCATATGCGAGAATTTGAATAATGGGTTGGATTCATGGGGCATATGGGGTTTGAATAAGAACTAAAGATACAAAGGAACAATGAAAAATGAGTGGGCCTCAGTGGGGGGAAAAACAATACCCAAGTCTCTTTTAGTCCATTTATAATGGAAACTCAAATTCCCTTACAACGCAATATTACTCTTATGTCTCATGTCGATTTATGAGCTATTTAGAAAAAACAACTACTGTATAAAGTCATTGTTCATTCAGCCGCTTCCTCTGCTTTCCATTCAAAGAGTGGAGTCCGGGAGAGGGTGTGGAAGGCTGATGATGTGGAGGCTTTGACCCAATTCTCTCTCACACACACACACACATACACACACACACACGCTCACACACCAACCGCACACTCCAGTTTTTCCTCGGCACCACCATCATCAGTGCGTATTGACCTGGGAGTGGCACTGGATGGAAGGGAGGGGATGCCGTCGGGACTTATTACAGTGCGGCGCTCGGAGAGTCTGATGACAAGGTTGCTGAGACATTTAGAGGAGGGTTTGTGCCTCAGGACCGGACCGGATCTAACCAGAGCCTGTGTGAAGCCTCAGCCAAACCTCTCATCAGGGCACCACACTCTCTTGCTGGGATGCACTTTAGTGTGTATATTTGTGTTTTAGTGCAAGCAAAGTATGTATTTAAGACTTGTACGAACGTGTGGGTGTAGCATGCATTTGTGTGTCAGTTTCACCATCCAGCCCGGCACCCATGAAAAGACTCCTTGCGTCTCCCATGTGCAGAATTTAGTGAAACTCGGATGCCTTCCTCTGCATTAGTGCCTTCCTCTGCATTAGTGCTGCCACACACATCGCTGGGTGTGGGGCGTGGGGCGACCCCTCGCTGCGCTCCCCTCCTTTCCCCCTGCTGATGTTAAAGAACTGATGACTAAACAGCAGTGGGCCTTCTCATTGTTTTTACTACCTACGGCTGTTGTTGTTGTTTCCATAATTTGGCTCACATTTATTTTGTGTAAAAGCAACTTTATGGGTTTACACGACGCCAAGCGTGAATGCTGTAACGAGAAAAAATGTCATGAATCAATTTGTCATATGTTTGTTGGCTACCGCAGGTCTTCACAAAGTATTACAGCCACTGTTAAATTTGAAGTTAACGACGCTGTGTGAACATGTAAACGTCTGCAAAACACCTTCATTACTTTATGGGAATGAAACTCCATGACGCAACCATGCCTATGGCTGTCATGTATAAAAAAATCAATTGATTTGAATCCATTCCAAGTAGCCCTTGCTCAAATATGTTGAAGGAATAATGTTTCATTAATTTGTGGTGCCACCACTGCCCCATTGTTAGCTTCCTGTGGCGTCTGATACAAATAAATGCAGTGATGGTAGCATTTTATGCAAATTAATGCTTCCATTCACATGATGGAACAGAATTTACTAAGTGAACATCATGCTGTATTGAAGAAGACTTACAACTAGAGATTGAGACCATAAACTCATGTTTACAATGTGTACGGAGGTAAAAGATCTATTGAAAAGTAGGGTCATTTTCTATACATTCAGACATCTAATTGCTCCTTGATGGCCATTAGAAATAATGCAAGTTTAAGGCACTTCCATATTGAAAAAAAGTACTCTACTGGTATTGGTATCACTTTAAGGGTACTGGTAACGTAATGTGTCAAGCAATGCCCAGCTCTACTGTAATTACTACAATAAAAACTACAATAGCCTTGTATACTGAGGTCATGCTACAGGTCAGATGAAGAGTGCATTTTATGTGTGGGAGTACATGGCTTGGGCTGTTGCGCGAACAAGGTTTAGTTTTTTTCTCAGGTAGTTTGAATTTCAAATAAAAGGTGACAGCCCCAGAATCCCCCCAACTGGTGCTGCCAAAATTGAAACCCTAAACCCGCACAACATTATGTTTCGGTCTAGGTACTTCAGTAATGTTGCAATAAAAGCCTGATGTGCCCATCCCTCCTCTTCAGAGAGATGCATTCTCACAGGTGCAGTATCCCAGTGGTTCGCCGCTTTGGACTGAAAGCACCATTTGCTGAGTTACATCGGTATTTGGGCACCCTCAGATTGACCCGGACTAGACAGAGATCCTCTGAGCCTGAACCAGGTAGCAAACATTAAGCACACTGAGCCAAACACACCCTCACTTCTGAAATGAGGTGATACCTAGTAGATGTAGAAATGACTCCCCTAAGGGCCGAGTGAGCTCATCGCCGGGACAGACCCGCCCCGCGTTAATGATTGCAAATGAGAGGCGAAGAGTCCGCTCAGACAGCGCGCATTAAGAAGCTGTTGGCCCGGTGAGGAAAAATCCCCTGGCAGCCAGGCTGTCTGGGGTTGAAGTTTCATTATCATCTGCTATCAAGTGTCTTCCATTGAGCCCGATGAATCGCAGGATTACAGCGGAAACAGTCCATTGTTGTCTGAAGGCGTCAGTGCCTGTGATCCATGTCTCCCCCCGCCCACCTCTGCTCCCCTTTGCCCGCCCTGGTCATAAACCCAGGCAGTGCCCCCTCTATCTCTCCTCGTCGTTACTACGTCTGCGTCTCGGCCCTTCTACCTCTCTCTGTCTTCTTACCCACCTCGCTCTCATGATGTCTGCCCCCCCCCCCCATCCCCTCCTGATGCATCGTGGCTGCAGCGCCACATTGACACACACCGGACCAACCTCTGTAGCCAATGGCCATAATTAAAGCCATAAATCAGCAGAATTCATCAATCAAGATGAGAAAAGCCTGGGTATCTGCAAGTGTGGACTTTATATACATTTACAGCTGTGTGTACATATTCTGTATGCATATGTAAAACCAGATAAATATAGTTTTTTTTCTCACAAATTTGAAGTAACAAGAAACACAGGGGTAGACAGAAGAATGTTTTGGCTACTTGGAGGTGGCGCACACGGAGTGACATTTGCCATTCTTTTGAAGTGACTTGATGAATGTAACGTCTCCTCTGACAGAACAATCAGGGATGAGACAATCTAAGCAAGACGTGTTTTGTGAATTCAGCCAGCTCTCTCTGACTCAGCGCAGGCTTGTCAAAGGAGAACGGTAAAAGGATGCGCTCTGTTTTGTGAACTGCGGCTGAACCTGCTCGACATGGGCAGGAGTGTTGGACAAATACGACGTCAGCAAACCTCTGAAGCGGCGTTCTTCTGCCCCATGCTCCAAACTCCCTCCCACTGCCCACAACCCTTCATCCCCTGCCAGTCCACGGCCTGACATTTATTAAGGCTGCCAGGACAGGGGCCTCAGAGGTCCGTCAGAGATCTTTTTTCCTCTACATGAGCTTTTCCACATTGCAGGTTCAGAATGGTCATCAGTGGGAACCTCACTTTCCACTTCTTGGTCTTGTTTGGCAATTCACATGCTTTTTTGTATTTCCCCTTCCTTTTTTTGATTGGTTTAACTTCCCAAATCCTTCAGTTGTTTTCACCAAATGGAAAGATTTCCTGTTTGACCGGTAATTAAACAAATGTATTAGGCAATTGGAAGGTAGATAGAAGGAATTCCGATATCTACGGAGCAAACAACACTGTTTGTGAGGAGGGTTGAGATGTTTTCTGTGTATTAGTCACGGTCAAGAGCGGATGCCATCAGTCCTGACAGCGCTGTATGTGAAGCAACCAGACACACAAGAGTGGTAAATGGCCCTTGTTGTTAGTCGACTGTTGTTTTGGAAAGAGCCTACACCTGCTCACCCTACAGTGACATGAATAACCGTATCCTGCACTCACCTGCCTCCCCCCTTCACTCCCACACACAGAGCCCGTCGACAAAGACGCCTATTTTATGTGCCGTGTTTGATTTGATAAGTGGCAAACCTGAGTGACGGGATGCCTTTGTGAGACGGAGAGGGAAAAATCCCTCGCTCTGTTGGCAGAGGACAATTATGACTAAGGGACTTCTGTGAAGTTTGCAGTGAGAAGGAGTGTGTGTATGTGTCTGGGGGGGGTTAGAAAGTAAAATTGAGATAATAACCCGGGCTATTGTCTCGCATTCAATTATGAGACAAAGGTGTGTCTTTGCCAGGGACGGGGATGAGCGCGGCGCTGCCCGAGGCTTCTCACGGAGCTGGATGGCGTGTAATGGACTTGAACTGTGGATGTTTGAACTTTAACTTTTTGGAATGAGAAGGATTCACACAGAAAGGTACACAGTGACTACAATGGACCTCAAATGGTGTTGTTGGACCTTTGTTCACTGACAACTGACTGCTCTCTGAACCCTTCCCCTGAACAGAGATTGTCCAATCATAGGCTATTAACGGCTATTAATGGTATTAGTGACTTGTATGGGGTTGTAAGAGCGATACAAAATGTACAAAGAGATTGGAGAGTTGTGTCTTTTTTTTGTATCTTCTTTCAGAAACCAAAAGTACAAGAACAAGTACAAGTTTTAGGGAATGGACTAAGCTACCAGATAACATTTTTTTTATAATAAAGCATGCCACATATGCTTGTACGTCCAGGTATATTTTTATTAATACACACCCAAACAGGGTGTAACGGAGTTCTGCTAAGTCCCTGTTACATTTCTTTAGTACAGCATACTGTGTGTATTTGCACAGGAAAGTAATTGCACATGATTAGTACAATGATGTTTTGTAGTATTGTTGTTACCTTGATTGCTTTTTAACAATTGGGTGTACTTTTGGCATGCACTTTAATGTTTATTCCAGATGCTGGTTGGTTGGATTGGCCTTGCCACCTGTGGAACGATTAGCGTAGCTCGGAACAACTGCATGTGTGGCATAAACATGCATTGGGTGCAGATATTTTTATGGTTAGCGTGAGTTACAAATATAGTGAATGTTATATTATGTACTAAACCTAAGTCATCTCATCCCTACTGGTCGTATTTTGCTCCTTGGGCAACCTTTTGGATAGTATCTTGACGCATAAGGCTTGTGTGCGGTTATAGGATTGGTTTTAGGTAACTAAACTACTTGGTTAGGGTTAAAAAAAACATAATGTTTGGCTCAAAATAACTACACTTGTCACATGACTTAAGCGGATGTAACGTCATGTGACTCGGTGACAATCACCATGTGACATCATGACACAAAAATATTTAGTTTCACACGGGACATTAACTGTGTTGGTTTGAACGTGTTGCTTTAGCCTCCCTCTTTTAGCATAATATAATTTACAAGCTTCCCGTTTTAAAATGAGTTAGTACAAAGTAAACTACCTTTAGGTTGACCTAACTTTCTGAAGGTACTCCCTTATAATAATATCATTCCTATGTCCCATATTGCTGCCACAGAAATACAGATATGAACATAGTATGTCAAAGGAGATTTAAACGTGTAAGATCGGCCAAGAATCGTAGTTTCAGGCATTTAAGAAATTAACAAAGTTACGGTATTGACTTTGTGTCAAAGACGTATTTGTCTAGTGTTGCAGAGATAGTGTTGCTAACCAGCTGTCCGACCCGCCCTGTCTTTTGATATACTAGTCGTACTTCAAGAGGTGATAATGAGTCACTTTGTTTGCTTCCTGGATTAAATCCAAAGTCCAACTCACAAACTACTTTTTTCGTTCTGTTCCTTTGCCACCAGGAGACTGCTTTGCTGGGAGAGGACCTTCAGTTAGCAGTTAGCTATAGCAACCCCAATTCAGCCACTTCGGCCATGAGGTGAAATGCTGCCCTCCCCCAATATTTATTTAGATCATGTGACCGGGTATTACACATTGCACCTTTTTAATACTAAGATTTCTTTTAAAACATCTCATGGTTAATGGTTATAATACATTGACTGTGGTTAAATACTAATGTCTCAGTATTGTAATCCAACTTAAAAAAACGCATGTTTATATTTGGTACTGTACATCCAGATGCAAGAACATGTTTTTTTATTGATTCACCATCAATCTTTACTATTTTGTGGACAAAGGCTTGTATCTTTGAGGTTTTAATCCAAGAAGCAGATGTTTTTTTCACTCATCTTTTCTTGTTCTTTTTTACTGATGATTCAGTTATTTACCCATCCAAGCCTACATTGTCTAAGCAGAAAGTACTTCTGGGTCTTTTTCTTCCAGACATGGGAAAATGGTCCCAATTCCACACCACATGCTAATTCTAACAGGTTTTGAGTACATATATTCACACTGGGGGAAAACAACAACAGTCAAAACAACATAAAGTAAACTTGGTATGCACACCAAAAAAACATGTTTTTGAAGCTGCTGTATACTTTTGTCCCACAAAGGGAATGAAAGTGCTCACAGCTGCACAAGATTAAAATAAATTACTGGTGGTGCTGAGACAGCTACAGAAAGATCTTGGAAAACAAACAAAAACAAGTATTAAATCTTCATAAACATCTTTTGTTTGTGTGTTGTTGTGTGTGCAGGAGCACGTTTGATTGATGGTCAATTATCAGATGGCCACATATCAGATCATATCCAAAACACTGTGGATTTCTTGTCAAAGTACGTCATCAAGCATAATAATAAGTAGTGTTTGCAGTTTAAGTGCAGATATTATCTAATTTCATCCAAGTATGTCAGCTCACACTTTGATCTTTTGCCATGCAGATCTTTGTGTCTATTGTGCAACACACATTGCATATTGCAATGTAAAATATAAAAATTGCAGGAAGATTGCTGCCTTTCTGACACAAGTCAATATTGAGCTTATGATGAAGGCAGCATTGCATTCTATTTTATGGATTTCCATAGATTTGAATGCTGTAATGAATGACAGACGTGCATTTCGTCAGTCTGCTGGAGGCCCTGCTGATGGAGAAGATTTAATTCAACTTGATGCAGAGGTGAGAATAAATGTCCACTGCCTCCCATATCACACAGTGCACGATGCATTCTGGTCTGCTGCTATAAATCACAGTTTAGGCCCGGATTTCCTTTTCCTGACAGCAGGAGGAAAATTTCAGTCATTGTTTTGCTTTCTGCCGAGTTATTTAATTTGCAAAACAACATGCACAATGACCCGAATGAGTCAGCTCCATACTGAGCTGCCTCCCTCCAGTCTCCCCTTTCTATTTTTTTCTGAGCCGGACTGTGGTGTCACAATGACCAACGGGCACACGCCCTTTCTGCTGCACCCCCTTCAGACGCGGTGGCATACGCCACGCACACGCTGCCACGTGCGCTCGCCCACGTTGATGCTGACCAAACGACCCTAGGGGACTCAAAACCCAGAGGAGATCTTTGGGCACCATGCTCCTAACTACTCTCGGCTTTATTCACTGAGCGAAGAGGTAATGACGGAAAATCAAACCAGAGGTGGTGATGACGGAGGAGAGGAGGGATGAGGAGGTCGACTGATCTAGCTGAGGGGACATGGGAATGGGATTTGTTCAAATGTGAAATTAAATAGTGCTTCCTTTTCCTCGGTCCCGCTGAGGTTTTTTTGTTAGCGGTTGTGGGATTAAGTGTTTGTTTGTGCGGGTTGGAGGGTGCGGTGTTGGATGATGCCGAGGCCCAGCGTAGCTGTTTGGGGGGGATGGACTGGGGGGTTAGTAGCTGTGTTTTGGGGGTTGAACGCCCAGAGCACAGCGGTGCGTCATCAGTGTTTTACTGGACCCTTCTCCACCAGCGCCGTCAAGAACAAAGGTAACAACCAAACACACTGATGAATCACAAATGTCCAGGCAGAGCTCCAGGAAGCCTTCCCCACAGCCACAGAGTCAGGGGAACACAAACACACACACACACACACACACACACACATTACCGAGGGAGGAGATGGTTCCTCGGTGAGGACTCGAGGAAGTGCGCAGAAACGTGTGCGCGGTTGGAAGGGGAGGAAAGTAGGATGGACGGGCAGACGGATAGAGGAGCTCCAGAGAGCTGGAGTGTTTCCACGCCAGTTGCTATCAATGCAATGACTCATCCGTCTTCAGAGGACCAAGCCGGCCTCTTAATGACGGAAAAACTCTGTTTTTTTCAAACCATTGTTTGTAATAAAAGCGAACTCCTTTCAGCGCTGCAGCCAGACGTTTTGAAAGCGTACATCGTTCATATAAACCGTGTGCAGGGCTCAGAAAGGTACACTTTTTGGACACAGGAAATCAAATTTGGTCAAATGCCGTTACAGTTCCTGCAGTGATCTCAGAAAGAAAACGAGTCCGTGGGAACAGAATATGCAGTGTTTGTCACATGTGCATTCAAAGCACATTTGCTGGTTTTCATACATGAAAGATCCCATTTCTCCCCATGAAAGAGTGCCTTTGTGAGCTATTTTGCACAAGAAATTAATGGTGCTATGTGAATCTTAAATTCAATTTTATACGAGCGCCGTAAAACACTATTCTAAAATCCGTTCCTGCGCAGTATGTCCATGACTGCTCTGTTTCCATTCATCGCTGTCTATTCAATTCAGTTTATTTTGTATAGCCCAAAATCTTGAATTTGCCTCAAAGGACTTTACAATCTGTACACATATGACATCCTCTGACCTCACATCGGATCAGGAAAACGCTGACTCGCCATCTCACACGTGGCCGAAAAGGTCACTGTCTGTTGGTCCCATCCACCGTCCTCCCGCCCTGGGTCAGGCTTTTACCGTCATTATACTTCCTCGTTCAGGATTACGTGGATCACGTGCGAAATCATTTTGCTGCATTACTTTTCAGGTACAGTCACACACTCATTTCACGACAACAACCTAATACAGTGATGGTTGAATGTTTCCTACTTGCTCTTGGCTATATTTTTATCTAACTTCCAGTAAATATCACAATACGCAACTTGTGTTTTCTCTTTTCTGGGAAAGGCACAAACGTCCAAAGACAGCAAGTACAGCTGCCCCATCTTTGCAATCGCTTGCAATGTCTGCGAACTTTGTTTGTCTGTGATCGTGTGTTCTCGTCCCCCCCGTCCCCCTTTCCGAGGGGCCTATTCCAGTTCACATGCTAGACATTACCCCTCCCCTTTTCCCTTATAAACGCAGCTTCCACAGTAAAGACGAGCCCGGGAATGACAAGACACGGCAATTTACTCATTTCACAAATTGGTCGGGGCTGCTGTGATCTCTCGCAACTACTGTGTCCAATTAATGCCGCTGAGGCTGACGTGGAACTGCATACACCGAAGGTATGCCCTGGCTCTGCGTCTTCATTCCCAACACACATACACACACACACACACAGGCACACAGGCGTGCAGACATACACCACATGCGGCCCCTCGCCACCGCGACCCGGCAGTTTGGCACCAGCGGCGGGTGGGGGGAGAGGCCCAGCATAAGTGCAGTTGTTCTAACACAGTGCCCCCTCT
Source organism: Cyclopterus lumpus (assembly GCF_009769545.1). Lineage (NCBI taxonomy): Eukaryota > Metazoa > Chordata > Actinopteri > Perciformes > Cyclopteridae > Cyclopterus > Cyclopterus lumpus. The sequence continues at coordinate 16,387,925 of NC_046985.1, forward strand.
CTCCCTTTCCCTGCTTCTGTCTGTCTATCTTGTTCTCTCACTCCCTCTTCTCCCTGTTTTTTCTCTGTGGAAAGAGAGGGTGAGTGGGGGAGGCCTGCCTCATCCCCTCAGTTACTCCTGTGCTACTTATAGAGTCAGTCCTATAGTGATGAGGGAAGTTTGTGGTTGTAAACAACGCTCGTTCCAGTCCCGGAGACGTCAGCATGGTTTGGAAAGCCTCTCAGAAAATGCAGGGAATTATAGCCCTGTGTGTCACTCACTGGACTTGCCACCATTGTCTCCGCTTCGCCTTTTTAATGTTCTTGTGTGTGTTTGCGGTGAGGTGACCGGGGCTCCTTTCATGTGAATTTTCCTCCGATGTGCGTCTCCGCTGCTGCATGCATTTTGAGCCCATGTGTGTTTACCGTTTGCGGGCGAAGCGAGGGAGCAGCTACTAAAAAGCTTCTGTTTTCTCCCTGAGTTTCCATCGCCTTTTTCCCGATCTTGTAAATGGGGTTTATTTATACCGAAAGAGCATCGTTAAAGCACATCCTTTTCCTCCTCACAAACACTTAAAGGGGGCAAACTTGCCCCAAAAGATATGCCAACTGCTTCTTTTGTGCTGATGGATGTTCATCCAGCCAGAAAACGACGACCTGGCTGACAGTTGCCCAGGTGCCACGAGATTTACCGAAGCCATTGTGTCACTGAAAGACACGGCTCACCATCTGTGTGTGTGTGTGTGTGTGACTGTTTGCCGCCTGCACCCAAGCCAAACACGGTGTCTTTGTGATTGCTAAGGCAAAGAAATCCAGAGCTTGTGGCTAACAAGAACGTTCCATGAGCCAAAAAAGCTCCCTGTGTTATTTAAATGCCAGCGCAGAGTCACTTTCACTTGAACTGAATCAAATGTGGAGGCCATGCAGCTTAAAGTCCTTGCTTCAGATGCGTCATTGATGTGTGTGTGCGTGTGTGTGTGTGTGTGCACGTGGACCCAGCCTGTATCACTTCAAAAACATCTTCCTCAGCTCAGTCTGCGTGTGGCCCGCTGTGTCAGTTGCTGATGGCGGGAACGCGACCAGGGAGGCCAGGGCACGTTCGAGCCTCAGTCGCTGATCATTTCTTTTCTTTTTTTACTTCTTGTACCATCTGTTATTGCCAGAGGCGGCAAGTGTGGCTGTCAGAACGTTTGGGGTAATTCATGATTTTACATGTTGGGCCTTCTGGTTCACGCCGGCATCAAACTCAATTCAGTTCAATCATAGATTGTTCACGTTTAGAGGACAGGAAGTGGAAAGGATTGACGGGAGAACGCACGAAAGAATGAGTGCTCTTCAACCGGTATATGTTTTATTTGAAGTTATGAAAATAACCCTCTCAAAACTTTTAAAAAAGTCAAGAAAAGAAACTCTCAACCGGATGATTTTGATGGTAGACCGAAACCTAAAGAACAGGGTGCTGTCTGATGACACCACCACACACCTCATGGCGTAACAAATGCACTGGCTAACACCAATATATATTAATTTCATGAGAGAAGTGCGCGTCTCTTTGGGGTGATGCAGTGCACTATTAAAGCCCACTCAGTTGTCGGGCAGTGGCTGGCTCTCCTGCTGATAGGCTGCATGTGTATCCCTCAGCAAGGACATACCAGAGTCTGTGTTGGCTAATTTAAAACATCAGCAATACCCTCAGCCAACAACAACCCCTCCGTTTGTTTGGATATCGCATTTCCCTGGCAACTGGACATGTTGTCAAGGGTGCACTGGATCCCGGTGGAAGGTAAAAAGCAGCGCACTTCCTTGCAAATTGGTTAACCGAGACTGACCACCTTTGGAGCCTGAAAGTTAATTTGACGCACAAGTAAATAGAGGAACAGTGGAAGGGAAGAAGAACCCGTTATTGACCCATTCTAAAATATAAATTAAAGAAAATTCCCCTTTCATCTTCACAGGTTAGAGGAGCAAAGAGCAACATTTGTCCGTCGCATGCTTTGAGGCCTAAACAAGACGTGAGAGCAGCTGTGCCCACTGACGACCACCGGGGAACGGGAGCCAAGCACTTCACTCAACGGGGAATGCAGAGTGTGATGCTGTCATTTGGTTTCCAGTGTGGGGGGGGATTTACACAGTTCAGTTGTTCATCCAGCGATTTTCTTGCGTAATAACCCTACTGAGCCATCGCACCGCATCATGCACAAATGATGTGATGCATTTTGTGCGATAATTATTTTCGTATCCCAAAGTCATTACCGGTAATCAGGAGCACTTACTCAAGCTGTGCTGGCCAATCCAAGAAAATCACAAGGAACCGTTTACTTTTGGATTAAATGCTTTCTAATTCTACAATTGAAATCAGAGCCAATCATGCTCTGATTGTAAAACGTTCAAGTTTTCATTTCATCCATACACATTACAGGAACTCTCATTGCCTCATTATCTGACAGTTTTCTTTGTCTATTCAAATTTGATTAGCAGCACCAGCAGCATCCTACAGCTATAGAGATGAAATAGTAACACTGTATTAAAAAATTACGTAAGAAAACAAAAGGCAAAGATTTTTCAGTTTTAAACCAACGTGACGGCATCACCTTGGGCTCCGTGAAACAAAGGTTTAACAAATAATGGAATAATTATACTAATAATTTAGAGATTAATTGATAATGAAAATAACTGTTGCAGCCATGGCTGTGATTCATTAAATAATTAAAAAGCCACTGTCTGCACCAACATTTCTTTGAATCCAGCTAAATTAAATTAAATGCCTGAAGATAGATTTCAGGTACAAATGCTCAGGTTTCCCACATGGGTGCTTATGAAAGTTTTAAAATGAAGAGCTTCTTAAAATACTATTGGAATGTTTTTGTTTTTTTATCATGGCAGTTCAAAATATTTTTTTATATTATTGAAGAAGGTATTTGTATTATTCATTAAGATGTGACCGAAAAGAAAATGAGCTTTCATATCGTCTGCATCTTTTAGCCATCTGCAGATCCCTATTCTTCTTCAAATTGTAGTTGCGTAAAGTATCAGTGCCTTTTCTTTGCCGACCGTCTTCTTTAAATAACCCACGATTTGAATTGTCCACGGCCTTCAGGAGTCCATCGGATCAAACGGTAGCAGTGGCAGTGACACTGTTACCTCTTTCAGGTGTGACGCTACGTTCGATGCCCTTTGCATCTATGTGAATCTGACACAGAGTCTTTCCTACACTTTGTGGTAACCTGCTGTGAATAACACTCGTATGTCAATTTAATTCAATCCAGCTTATTTTATATAGCCCAAAATCACAAATTACAAATTTGCCCCAGAGGGCTTTACAATCTGTACACATACGACATCCCTGTCCTGGGACCTTACATCGGATCAGGAAAAACTCCCAAATGTTAGGAAGTGAAGGTCTCATATAGGTCCATGCTCCTCTCTGTTTTCAGAGACCAGAGATAATCTGTCTTGGCCGTCCGAGTCACTTGGCAGTGAGTTACGGCTGCTGGCTGGAGTCGTGACAAGTATGATATGGAGACATTCTCCAGACCACGGATGAAATCCCTTGATACTGGAAAAACAGCTGCACTGCACTTAACACTTAACTAATACCTTAATTTATGTTTCTCAACAATCTTGTCCTTTCAGTAGGTTTTTCTCCATCCAGGCCAGAACAAAGAAACTATTTTATTCATCATGGTAACCAAATTCTGAGTGTAATGAAGCCGACGAGCACCTCCTGTCACTATCCTGAGTGCACTGTTACCTTCTGATTGCATCGATAAAGGCCGACTAACTGAGCCCACTCGGCACTGACGCAGCATCCGAGTGATGGAAACGACCATTGAGTGGACGGGCGCCATAGACAACGAGAAAGCGCCGGCCTCAATCAGAAACCATTTATTTTTGAAAATCACTGCACCACGTTTATTTCACTTCCTGTCTCACTCTGTCTTCGCATTGGGAATAATGGGCTGGGTAATAAGAGGGGACTGGGATAATGGGAGTCTCTGGCCCCTGCCTCTGTCATGAGTCTTTGGGATCTGCGTTGGAGGAGAGGAAAAAAAACAACCCACAAATGGGGGATATTGAGAAGTGTTGAACGCCGGTGTGAGCTTGTTATTGTAACGCACATGGGGCAAACGGGGATTGATAGTGCCCTCAAGTTACTGTGTTGTGTGCGACTCGAGAGCGGAATGATGAGGCGAACATATCACTTTCACACTGGACACGGACGTGTCCTTAAGCAGGATTTAGGGGGAAAAATATGAATGAAAATCCTTATCTGAACTTATCAACTCCCTCAATCGATGTCAAACATACACACACACACACACACACACGCACACACAGAAGTGGAACCATTTCCAGGCAGGACTATTTATCTTCATGAATAAAACAAATGAGACCAGCAATCCACAGAATTATTTTTATGAATGGGTACTCATTTACTTCAATGAAATAGCCGTCTGCCATGACAGTTTTATTAGAGCGATATTTTTTCCCAGATCACAGCTAGAACACATCCCATGGCTTAGTGACTCTTTGTCCAGCAAACAAGAAAGAAAATAAAGATATTTTCCACAAGTGGAAGTCACTCGCCCCTCTTCCATAAATCAACCTTCTTCCTTGTAGCGACCTGTGGCCTTGCAGAGCTGTATCCTGTTTCAAAGCCTGTTTTTGTAGAGACAGACAAGCAAAAGAGCACACGCATTTCTCCAGAGGCAACCATACTCATCAAAAGAAAACCCAGGGTGTTTGGATGTACAGGTTATAAACGTATAGGTTTGCAAAACCACCCTTGGGCAATTACAGTGGTATGCTCCATTTCGTGCTGGGGATTTGTGATGTGAACTTGAATCGCCTGGCCGGGTAGTATACGGTTTGAATGTGTGTATAAATGAGAATATGTGGCCCCAAATTGTCTCCACGTGGGTCTGATTAACGGCAGTAAGAAAAAACAAACAAAAAAAACTGAAGACCCAGTGTCCCGTGGCAAGTGTCCCACAGTGGGTCCCCACCCAGCCACCACAGGCCTCAGGGAGCAGGGGAACACCCAAGATGGCACCTTACTGTGGGTGTAGAGTCTCTCAGTAGCCTCAGTATTCTTACATTAGTTCAGTGGTTCTCAAACTTTTTCTGTCGCGCCCCACTTTGGAGGAAGAAAAATGTTCGTGCCCCACCGCCCCAACAAAATTGTAACTAAATGGTCTATGCTGAATTTTTATTGAAATAACAACTTTTTGTGACTCCTCCATCTATGCTTTTTCAAATAATAGAATAAAGAAAATTGCTATCACTTTCAAGTAAACCAGATATCTTGTCTGCCAGCTGAGGAAGGTGCTGGTCTCTGCCTTGAAGATGAAGATTTAATTGATTCAGCTTTCCAAATATGTCACTGAGAAAGGCCAATTTCCTCAGAAATTGAATAAATAAATTTGACTCCAAAATGAATATTAAAGATAAAATAAATTAGAAACTGAGTCCACCTCCTCTTTGCAGAATAATGGATAATATGTGTACAATTTCAATTGTATTGTACTGTCCTGCATGACATAGGTCATGCATATGACAGATGTTTAACGTCTCTGAGCTCAAAGACTTGCGATAACACTTGTCCTCGAAAGAGACACCGTGCTCCGCTCCCGTCTCCTCACAGAGTCAAAACAGGCGTGCTTTCAGCCCGTGTTCTGTCAGGTCACGTCCAGAAGCCTAAAGAGCTCATCAGCTGATGCCACTTTTACAAAGTCAAGTCCAACAAGTCCCATGCCAAGTCCCATGCCAAGTCCAGTAAGTTACAGGTCAAGTCCAAGCTCAAGTTCTAAGTCTAGGCTATCTAGTCCGAGCAAGTTCCAAGTCAAAACCAACACATTCTAAATCAAGTACAAGTCAAGGACAACACGCCCCAAGTTAAGACAAAGAAGTCCAAGGTTATGTTTCAGGTAAAATCCATTTGGTCCCAAATCAAGTCTAATTTAAGACTAATATCTCAAGTCAAGTCCATTCAGTCACAAGTCTAGTGCAGCACACCTTAAGTGTAATGGGCAATGCCATCTACTTGTTTCTGTAGATGGCATTGCCCTGGCATCCAACTCCACTGTAAAGAATCTCGGCGTTATCTTTGACCGGGACTTGTCCTTTAACTCCCACGTTAAGCAAATCTCAAGGACTGCATCTTTTCATCTACGTAACATTTAAAAAATCAGGCACATCTTGTCCCAAAAAGATGCAGAAAAGCTGGTTCACGCGTTTGTTACTTCCAGACTAGATTACTGCAACTCCTTATTATCAGGCTGCTCTAATAAGTCTCTTAAGTCCCTACAGTTGATCCAGAATGCTGCAGCTCATGTACTCACAAAAAACTAAGAAAATAGATCACATTACTCCTGTATTAGCTGCTCTGCACTGGCTCCCTGTAAAATCAAGAATCACATTTAAAATTCTTCTCCTCACCTACAAAGCCTTGATTGGTGATGCACCATCATATCTTAAGGAGCTTGTAGTACCATATTGCCCCACTAGAGAGCTGCGCTCACTAAATGCAGGGCTACTCGTGGTTCCTATAGTTAAAAAAATTGGGATGGGAGCCAGAGCCTTCAGTTATCAAGCTCCCCTTTTATGGAACCAGCTTCCACTTTCAGTCCGGGAGGCAGACACAGTCACCTCATTTAAGAGTATACTTAAGACTTTCCTGTTTGATACTGCTTATAGTTAGGACTGAATCAGGTTTGCCCTGGTCGAGCCCCTAGATATGCTGCTATAGGCTTATAGGCTGCTGGGGGATGTTTTAGTATACACTGAGCACCTATCTCCTCTTCTCTCTCTACTTATGGATGAATTTACATCACTCCATTGCACCGTATTAAGTCTTTGTTGTTATGTGCAGCTCGACAGGACAGGACCCAAACGCCGTCAACGATGGAAAAGCAACTTTTATTGCTAAACAGGATTCCAAAACAGGATTCCAAAAAACCAGGATACAAAACATGCACACAAGATCTTCCACGATCTAGACAAGACGAACCGACCAAGGGGAATGACATGAACAGGACTTAAATACAGAGGGCTGGTGCAGGTGATTGGACACAGGAGGAAACAATCAGGAACAGGGCAGACAATCACAGGGACAGGAAGTGAAGAGAAACAGAGGACACGAGAGACAAGGACTTCAAAATAAGACAGGAAACACGAAACAACACTACAGATCCTGACATAACCCCCCCCTCAAGGGGCGGATTCCAGACGACCCAACACAGTCCCCCAGGGTGGGTGGAGGGGAGCCGGAGGCGGGACCAAAAGCCTGGCAGAAGAAGTCCGGGGGACGGGCCGGAGGACGACCACCAGGAGGACTGACCTGCTCCGGAGGACGGGCAGGAGGACGGCCACCAGGAGGACTGACCTGCTCCGGGGGATGGGCAGAAGGGCGACCACCAGGCGGACGGAAGGGCTCTGGGGGACGGGCTGAAGGACGGCCACCAGGCGGACGGAAGGGCTCCGGGGGACGGGCAGAAGGAGGACAGGCAGAAGGGCGACCACCAGGCGGACGGAAGGGCTCCGGGGGACGGGCAGGAGGATGGCCACCAGGCACATAGACCTGCTCCGGGGAACGGGCAGAAGGGCGACCACCAGGCGGACGGGCTGAAGGACTGCCACCAGGCAGATAGACCTGCTCCGGGGGACGGGCAGAAGGGCGACCACCAGGTGAACAGACGGGCTCCGGGGGAACCCCAGGAACAGAAGCCGGAAGCGGCCATGGTGGCGACCGAACACAGGGAGCCTGAGTCGGCCGGGGCGGCGACGTGACCCGGGGAACCGGGGTCTGCCGGGGCGGCGACGTGACCCGGGGAACCGGGGGCGGCGACAGGACAAGGGGAGCCGGGGACGGCCGGGGCGGCGACGGGACACAAGGAGCCGGGGTCGGCCGGGGCGCCGACGGGACACGAGGAGCTGGGATCGGCCGAGGCGCCGACGGGACACGAGGAGCTGGGGTCGGCCGAGGCGCCGACGGGACACGAGGAGCTGGGGTCGGCCGGGGCGCCGACGGGACACGAGGAGCTGGGGTCGGCCGGGGCGCCGACGGGACACGAGGAGCTGGGGTCGGCCGGGGCGCCGACGGGACACGAGGAGCTGGGATCGGCCGGGGCGCCGACAGGACACGGGGAGCTGGAGTCGGCCGGGGCGCCGACGGGACACGAGGAGCTGGGATCGGCCGGGGCGCCGACGGGACACGGGGAGCTGGAGTCGGCCGGGGCGACGACGGGACAGCAGGAGCCGGGGTCGGCCGGGGCGCCGACGGGACACGAGGAGCTGGGATCGGCCGAGGCGCCGACGGGACACGAGGAGCTGGGGTCGGCCGGGGCGCCGACGGAACACAGGGAGCTGGGGTCGGCCGGGGCGCCGACAGGACACGAGGAGCTGGGGTCGGCCGGGGCGCCGACGGGACACGAGGAGCTGGGATCGGCCGGGGCGCCGACGGGACACGAGGAGCTGGGGTCGGCCGGGGCGCCGACGGAACACAGGGAGCTGGGGTCGGCTGGGCCGCCGACGGGACACGAGGAGCTGGGATCGGCCGGGGCGCCGACAGGACACGAGGAGCGGGGGTCGGCCGGGGCGCCGACAGGACACGGGGAGCTGGAGTCGGCCGAGGCGCCGACGGGACACGGGGAGCTGGAGTCGGGCGGGGCGACGACGGGACAGCATCGGCAGGAACCGGCGGGGACTGCGGCCGAAGCAGGACCCTGTCTAACGCCTGGAGGGACTCCATCATGTCCCGGAAAGCGTCCTGGGACAAGGCAAAGGAAGCAAGGGCCGGCCGGAAGTCCAATAGGTCCCAGGAAGTTGGGGTTGGCCGGAACAGGGAGGCGGCAACAGGAACAGGCGAGGGCTGCAGCACGGAGGCGACTGCGGGAACCGGAGTAGTCTGCGGCACAGAGGCGGCAGCCGGAACCCTCCACCGACGCGGTCCGGAGGTTTGCGCCCCCCACTCCGGGGCTGGGCCTGGGTGACCTCTGCCCCTGGGGCTACGAGGCCCCCCATAAGCCAAACGGGTCCCGTTGAAGGGGTCTGGTGCCGAGACCCTATGGGGGTTGTAGTTCCCCTTCTGGAGGCTACGAGGGCCCCCATAGGCCAAGCGGGTCCCTTCGAAGGGGTTTGGTGCCGAGACCCTATGGGGGTTGTAGTTCCCCTTCTGGAGGCTACGAGGGCCCCCATAGGCCAAGCGGGTCCCTTCGAAGGGGTTGTAGGCTGGGTCCATTCGGGGTCGGTTCGTTCTGTTATGTGCAGCTCGACAGGACAGGACCCAAACGCCGTCAACGATGGAAAAGCAACTTTTATTGCTAAACAGGATTCCAAAACAGGATTCCAAAAAACCAGGATACAAAACATGCACACAAGATCTTCCACGATCTAGACAAGACGAACCGACCAAGGGGAATGACATGAACAGGACTTAAATACAGAGGGCTGGTGCAGGTGATTGGACACAGGAGGAAACAATCAGGAACAGGGCAGACAATCACAGGGACAGGAAGTGAAGAGAAACAGAGGACACGAGAGACAAGGACTTCAAAATAAGACAGGAAACACGAAACAACACTACAGATCCTGACATTTGTGACTTCACATCTCATAGGTTCCATTGGACCTGGTGGTGTCTGATGCCTGGTGAGCCGGTCTTGTGTTGGCCCTGCTGATCGCCCTGCCCCCCCTCCTCTCTACCTCCTTCTGTTTCATGGATTGGAGTTCCATTCATACATTGTCATATGTGAGGTCCTGGGACAGGGATGTTGTATATATGTACAGATTGTAAAGCCCTCTGAGGCAAATTTGTAATTTGTGATATTGGGCTATACAAAATAAACTGAATTGAATTGAATTAAGTCAAGAACAAGGTCATGTCCTAAATGTAGACCATCCAGTCCCACCAAGTCCCATGTCCAGTCCAACAGGTTCCAAGTCAACAATTCCACGGTCAAGTTTTGAATCAAAATCAACAAGTTGAAAGTCAAATCCAACAAGTCCAAGGTCGAATCCCAAGTCAAGAAGTCCCAAACTTAAGTCCAATTTAAGACCAACAAGTCTATATTATTATTTTAAAGTAAAGTTAATTGTATGTTATTCCTGTGACAAGGTTTAGGGTTGGATAACATTTCAACAACTGTGAATCTAATTTTAAATGTCTCAAATGTCTTTTTCTTCAACATTTGTTTCACCCAAAATTCCACAACTGAAATTGAAGTGAAGCACGCAGGTTCACCGCACAGTTCTGAGTAACATAACTTGTAATTGTTGGGCTTCAGGAAGATATCAAATACTTCCAAGGGAAAAGGCTGAAGCTCAAGTGAAATCACAAGCCATCGATCTCAAAGGCAAGTTGCAGGTCAGATTCATGCCTTCACATCTGGCTCGAGTCCACGCCGCTCCTGTGGTCGTATCCTATTTGCTTCCTGCGGACTCTGTACCCACAAACAAATCCCTCATGTCCAACAAGGCCTCCCACTCTGTTCACATTATCTAATCGGTGGATTAAATAGTCTGCCAAGTAGCCAGCGCATGTTTTAATCCTGTGAGAATTCAAGTGACTTAATCTAACCCTTTAGTGTTTGTCAGGAGAAGCTGAGTCCGGACGTAGCGTGAGAGCAACTCTGGAGATACACCGATAACTCCACGTTTTACTTTTATTTTCTCAGTAGATGTTGGTTCCTAAAACATGCAATCATGTAGACACATTTGTTCTATTTTTTTATTTTCATCTACGTTCTCAGACAGTGAGATCTCTCTGATAATAACTTTTTTTTTCTGTCTGTCACCTTGAGTTTGGCGTTTTGTCTCGGAGGCCTGTGATCCTTCAGGAGGATCCAAGGACGATGGAGGGGATGGAGGGGGAAAGGAGGTGGGAAGACAGGGAGAGGGGCAGAAAAGAATGTGTGAAGGCAGCATGTTTTGACAAATATTGTGTGCTGATGTGCGTCGCACCAGATAATATCAGCGGACTTGGGCCTCTGCCAAGTTGTTGTATCATAGAGATAGTAAATCACTGCAGAATGAGACTCACAACATTGGAGGAGCAACAAGAGAAAACATCCCATAAATTCCAGCCAGGGATGACACCATGTGTGTAGAAAGAAAGAGATGAAAGAAAGAAAGAAAGAAAGAAAGAGTCTTTACTTTTTTGGTGGGGGCTGCAGAGCTTCACTTCTGCATTAATGTGACAGCTCATTACAATGAGCCCTCTCTTCCTTTACTTGTAATCCCCAAATCAGGAAATCAGCGGTGCCTGGGGAAAAAAATGGAAAGAGCACACACAATAATTTGCATAAGTCAAGCAAGACCTCTGGTGAAAGAGAAGAAGGATAAAGAGAAAGAAATCCCAGTGTGGGGAATATAAAACAGTCTGAAGCAGTGTGAGGGTGGCTGGAGGTGGTTTCCAGGGAAATGAGGCCATATCTGATTTGACAAACATGCTGCCAGGTTGAGGCCTGTTCGTAGGCAAGACCCACAGAAGCCACATCTCTCTCCCTCACTCTCCGGTGTTATTTGAGGGTTTTCCTGGCAGCGTTACGGGCACAGGATGCAGGCTGTTTGCTGGAGGAAAGTATAACCGCATTGTCTGAGCTTGAACGGCCTAATTGCCCCACAACAAACAGAGTGTAAACTGAGTCTGATTATAATTTGAGCCCTGGGCCTCAGTTTGCTGATTGTAGAGGGGGGCCTCCAGCGTCTATTTCATTAAGTCCCCGGGGCCAGCAGACTAAAATGAAAGAGCTCTTATGGATGGATATATATATATATATATATATATATATATATATATATATATATATATATATATATATATATATATTTACCCCACATTTCTTGTGGTGTGTGGGCAAGTGAGGTTGGATCCAAAATGAAGACCTCTTTTCATTCCCTGCAGGCCAGCAGGAAATAAGTATGTAACACAAGCGCGGGCACGCAGACTGTAATAGTCCTAAACGCCGTTGAGTGTCCCTGAGATCCAGAGCAGTGATCCAGAGTGGAGATCTAGAGCGGGGATCTAGATCAGGGATCTAGGGCGGTGATCCAGAGCAGGGATCCAGAGCGGTGGCATTGATCACATGCCATTGATCACATGCCATTTCTCTTGGTATGGCTTCTCAAACGGCCGCACTGTAAACGTCTAAGTGTGAAGTAAAGTTTGTTCTTTTGACAGAAATAGGGCTGTGTAAGAGTTCAGCTCCACACCTTCTTTCTGTTAATAGTTGTTTTCATTAGATCTGTTTGTCTATTAACTCTCTCGTCATTTCAGACCCGGTCATTCACACCCGGTCATTCACACCTGAACCATCCTTCATTCCCTTCACCTGGTTCTCACGCCCATCTCACCTGCAACCCATTCCCTTGTTAGTCACTCACTACTTAGGTTCCCTCACTTGCACTTGTCCTCTGCCAGATTGTGTTTTGAGACCAACTTCTCCAGCGTGTATTGTTCATGTCTTGTCCTGAAAATCTTCTGTTCATTAAAGGATTATTTCTTACTACCTCCGTTTCGTCCATTGTGCTTGGGTCCCTGGTCTTCGATCCGTGACAGGCTGTGCACGTGTACCTCGCAAATGGTTTGATACATTTAGAGAAGGTTAGATACAATTTGACTCATTTATGATTATAATTTGATATTTGAATCAGAAATACCCCAATTAACATTATTATACTTTTGGTTTGTTTCCCTTTCAATCTGGCCCGAGTTATTTTCACTTACACTCGGCACTGATCTATTCGCACCAATGCCAGTTCATCTCGCATGACTTTATAAACGTCACTATTTGTGGACTTTATTGAGCTTTTCTATGTTTTCAAGCAATCATCAAACTTCTGCAAAAGTCCAGGACAGTCCTATCTCACTCGCGTCGCCTGTTTAGAAACCTTCTTGCACTTCCTGCAATTGGGTTTATGTTAATGTTCTCACAGTAATCGAACCGTGCTTGGGGTTCGCTTGATAACAGTTTGCAAGGTGGTCTTTGGGACTGGTGGTTTTTGGTTGATTACTGCATTTAAAACTACCCAAATGAACCGCACCAGTGGTCATTTAAAACGGACTAAATGCTTATTAAAACATATTGCTTACCCAGCTTTGTTTGCCACCAATCATGGGGTCCGTGTCCGCCTCCTGAATCACATGGCTCCGGAAAAAAACGTTTAGCTTGGTGATGACCGCTCCTCTCAGCAGCTGTACCTGCTGTGCACACGTCACCTTCTAAAGGAATGTCTTTACTCGCTTCCTTGCGGAGAGATCGGATCTGTGGTGTCTCAGTTTGGTGTATCGGTTTTCAAACCCATATCTGCCCCCTGCCCAGACTGAAAGAAATATGTAAGTGATGTATATACTCCAGGTATAATAAAAAACACTGTAGCTGTGGAGGACATGCACCAGCCAGTGAGGTCCTCTTGTGTTAGGGAGGGCCGGTGATTGCAGATCGTGTCACACAAACTGTCACGTTTGGATGAAATGCAGAGAGGGAATGTGACAGTGAGAGTAAGTAAGCAGAGAGGAGAAAACGAGCATGCGGAACAGAAAACACAGCAGATCAGAGTACTCCTCACTCAGAAGCTTGTCTGCCCCCCCTCCTGTCCCTCTCCTTCCTCCTTCCTCACGTTCTCTCGGGGGGTTATTATTGTTAATCATCTTATTACTGAAGCCAGAGTGGATCCTGGGTTCTGGGCCAGATGAAAGGTTGGCCGCTGAGCTCCGCAGACACCGAGCCGTCAACAGATCAAAGGCGCGTTGCGTCGCTTTGATACTGTAGCACACAAAGAAGCGCGGGCCTTGGCTGGATTACAAAGTCTGATCGTGCTTTTCAACTGATACCTCTGCCCTTTTTTCCCCGTTCAAAGTGATGCAGTGTGCCGTGCTGATAATGCAGCTCTTTTATGAGCCCATGTTTTGTGGCGCATGGGCCGGCCAACGCGCCTCACTCACCTTGTTGTCACGAGAGGGGGTCTGATAATATACAATTCTGAGAGAGTCGGATGGTAAAGCTCTCTGTGCTTGTGGCCTTCGAAGTCAGGGCCATAATTACATGGGGAACTTAGTTATTTTTTTAGGTTTGGGGATTATACAATGTTATGCTATAACCTCTATCCATTCCTAGCCCATCTGACTACCAAAATATCTATTAAAAGATCTCAACTTGTGATATTAACCTTTTAAAAACCGAACTATTTTTTAGGTTTCTGCTAGAAATAACATACAGAACAAAGTTAGAGAGGTTTTAGTACATATTAATTAGGCAAAATGGGCATTTGAGCACCATCTGTGCAATTTGAATTTTCTCATGTACAAAACCATATATTTCACTTGTATATTACTTATGGTGTTCAATACATCAAATACAGCAGTCTTTGTTGATTAGAAACAAAGACTGCTGTATTATTTTTTTTTTAAAGCCAAAGATAAGCAACATTTGTGACTATAAAGCGCTAAAGCGATTCATGTTGCTGTGTTCTTTGGCTCATATCTCGGTGATGCTTTGGTGCAGAAGGATTTTCTAAAGATGTTTAGAATCTGTGTTAAATACTCTTGCTTTTTGCTCTCTGGCTTTTTCTGATAGCACCGAGATACGGGTTGCTAGTTCCGAAAACGTGTTGAGTGGGCTGACTCCTGACAAAATTCTGATTATGATATTTTAATAATTCTTTCAGTTGGTGTTTGAGTTGTGTGGAATGGGCTTACTGATTCTTGTAGCCCAAGTTCTCTTGTTTAATTTGATGTACAACATCAATATATTTGCTCATGTTTATTGTAATGTTTTACACAGTCTAACTATAATGTGTAAATCGGCCAATTGGGGGCCATGGTTTTCAAAAGGTTAAGTGATGTAAAAGCTATTAAGTCTATTTGCTTTTAAGTGAAAGTGAACAGTTTCGACGGAACGCCAAAGTTTAAGCAGTGGACATGGCTTTAGGAAAATTCTAAGATTGTTCAACAGAGTTTTGGACAAAAAGCAGTCCCAAAAGGTAAAAACGGAGGTTGCATGATGAGTTGGTTGTATCTGTCATATTTCAGCCCGTTTTGATGATTCAATTCAGTTTATTTTGTATAGCCCAATATTACAAATTACAAATTTGCCTCAGAGGGCTTTACAATCTGTACACATACGACATCCCTGTCCCAGGACCTCACGAATGATGTACCACACGTATACTCTTGAACCCTAGAGGGCAACAGGAAGTTTTTGTGGTTATCGTTTTATCCCATCACTAAACACCTAGCTCTTGTCTCTGCACCCTGTGGCTTGATGAAGTGTCTGATGAAAATCACTTTGTGCAAGCTCTGTTGGCTACACAGTGTCCACAACAAAAATTAGCATAGATAACACATCAAGATAGATCGAGTTCTCCGAGGCGCATACTTCACTGTCTAGACTCCCTTCAAACTTGATATCTGCTACGATACCACTGCTCGCACTCTGTCTGGGTCCCACACAGCGGCTGTTTAGCTACCGGAGGCTCGCAGACACCCGACAGGAGGCCGCCTCTCCCTGTGGCACAGCGCCGCGGGGTGTGAATGAGTTTCTGTTGCGACCCCCTGACCTTTTCCTGTCTCAGGACCTCCAGTCAGTTCGGGGTCAGAGGTCATCTCTTCCTTGATAAACCCTCCTGAGCGATGGTGGTTTCACGCTGACTGAGACTGGACACAGAGGGGGGGATTAGCCTGCCCTTTGATCGATCCACCACCCAGCTCAGGGCCGGAAGCAGCAGATACAGACCTGACGCTGAGTGGATGAAATGTGCCGTAACTTGTTTTTCACTTCTGTTCCAAGACCATGATCTACCGAGATAAAAGCAGCCTGTAAGGGCTTCGGTTTGAGCACGAGTGACGGTCAAGAATGGAACGAATGCGAAAATAAAGTAACAACAAGACATTTATTGCGGTTACATAAACACAAGAATAGATTATAATACAAGCTACTCCAAAGAAAATCTGATATGAGCAGCAGTAGCCAGTCAAGAGAGACGTCTGGCCTGTCAAATCAAGCCGTAATTCGTCTGGAATAGAGATTCTGCTCACATTCTCCGGAACTGATATGGAGAAAGTCCCTTTTCCTTTCTCACAGGCCTTCGGATACAGGACAGAGAGGTGAACTTTGCGTGTTTGAGTGTGTGTGTGTGTGAGTGAAGGAAACCTTGAGTCTGGTTGTGTTTATCCTTTCGAAAGTAAGATCATTTGTATCCTTAATAATTATCCTGTTAATGCGTGTGGACACATCAGCAGGTTCTGTGGAGACCGCTCGGTCCACGGAGACCTCTGAGCGTTTGCCTCGGCAAAGTCAGGTACAATAAGAGGGTGACGGACACACTGGAGACATACCTGGAAGTATGTAATCATAAGCAATTCTATAATCACACACACACACAGAGTGCATATTTAGGTTATAGCTAGCCCAGCCATAGTTGTATTTTCTCTCTACTGCTCAGAAACACTGAAATGAAGACAAGTGTGTTGTTTATCTAAAAAAGGTACGCAAACGAACATTTAGCAGCTAAAGAGACAGATATTGCTTCCTATACGTGGCTCTTTATATATGTTGTTTCAGCTGGTGGAGGCGAAAACAGGGCAGAAAAGTTAAGGGAATGCACCGGGAGTGATCAGTGATGTCACAGGGTACACAGCCTGTAAGGGCTTCGGTTTGAGCACGAGTGACGGTCAAGAATGGAACAAAAATATGTTTTCCAATGTCCAATGTTAGAACAAAATGTACCATAATGTTTTCATGTCCCATTTGAAGCAAATGATGGGCCTTGACAGTAATACACACTTAAATCTCCTATCCAGGATTTACAATGAATTTCATTTCAGGATGTTTGTTGCACTTTGCGAAGTCATTAAATACTATTCCCTCGGCCAAACCAAAAAATTGGCTAAGTAAACCCTTTTCTCCAAGAGAGGTCTCCGTGGACTCCGAACTGCTGCGAGTGAAGAGGAAAGCCCTTGTCTGCTCACATCTTTGTTGGAGGGAGAAACAGGAAGCCCAAACATATGTGCGCACATTAGCGCACATCTTCTACCTCCACGGTTGGATGTGAAAGTTGGGAAAGCTTCACATCTGTCAGCACGCTCTGCAGTCTACAGTGGCATCCGTTGACTTCCCCACCTCTGTTTTCTATTCAGTTTTCATTCGGGTGAAAACATTTATGAATGTCTTTCATTGAGCCATTATCACTTTGGTAAAGGATTTAAATACTTTTTCCAACACTGAAAACATTAAACTATGTGTTTCTTGACCTCCACATGACCCCACAGTGCGCATTTGGCTCTAGATCGTCACACACTGAGGGAGCAGCATGGGTTCCCAATCTGCACTGTTAAATCCCCTGAAGCTCTCATGAGAAGCTTTTAGCTGGCACAGATTGGGAGACTTTATCTGCGTGCTCGTGTCTGACGTGGAGCCCTCGACCTCATCAAAGAGCACTTATGTCTTCGGTGGGGGGTCACTCGCTCTAATGAGCCGGCCCCTGTGGCCTGAGGATGTGGAGACACCCTGTCCCTCTCCGCATGAGGCAAGCATCAGCCATTTACTATAACATCTTGTTACGCATCGCTATCTGGCCACAGACCGCGGGAGTGTCGGGGAGACGCCCGTTGCTCGTCCCCACTGTTGTCTCCCTTTCGCTCTTTGTTCAGTACGACTTCTTTTTATGTGTGCCACTTTTGTTCCATCAACGCCCTCTCCTTTCGTCTGTCTCCAACAGCCTTAACGCACGGCAGCTGCAGACATGACGGTATCCCACGGCGTATATCACCATGACGCCTGACCCCCTGCCTCCCCTCTCCGCCTCCGAGACATGACGCTACAGTGGCAGCCGCAGCACTCAGACTCGTATCTTGCCTCCTGATGGTCAAGGACAACACATTCCACACTACTGTCTCGGCCAGTCACGTTTATGCTCTCATCGTGGTAACTTCAAACCGCTAGTTTGGAGATCTTTTCTTCCTTGGGTTTGATTTAAGACGCTGGAGGGCAAATTTCATGTCTCTGACCCCCCCCTCCCCCCTGTCTTTGACGACCTCTTTTCAGGTCAGCGTCCTGCAGGCCTCTGCTGTCCTCACAAACCCTCGGCAGTAGCCCTGGATCTCCTCACCCCACCTTGAGCCTACGCGCTGACATGTTTACACCAAGTGGTAGTGTGATTTATCCCCTCTACCGCAGAGGCGCAATAGTGACAGTGTGACAGAGTGTGAACACAAAGGGTTTGTGGAAAGTGGGGCCGTGCTGACTGAACAGAGGCGATTTGTTTCCAACGGTACGTGGGGAATAATATCAGGGGGCTAATGCAACAGATTCAGGAGTTTGTGAATGGAAGGGAGCCATGCAGCGGTCCGAATGGGAGACTGTGTGTGGCGGAGCTGAAAAATGGTCCGGGATAAAGGAGAACTCAGGTGGCCATGTGGCAATTTATATAGACAGGCGCAAATGCGCACATGCACACGCACACGCATGTACAGTACACACACAAGGGAGTCAACGGTATGGGTTGCATAGGCTGAGGCACCCCAGCTGCCGAGGCCCCCGGTGGGGTGAGGAGGTCATGAACATTACCCTCCATTTGTAAAGGAGAGAGTAGGCATGTTCAACAAGTCCCACCTGCCACTATATTTATGAAATTACTCATTGCAGGGTTTGGCTTCCATCAGGCTTGACAGTGGGAACCCCGACCGCCTATTAGTCTGGACCCCATATCTACCGTGTTCTTGGCCATTTAGAAACCCCAGAGGCCCAACCCCCCATCAAATGTACACCCACCCAGGCATGCATCAACAAAATATCACAAAACCACATGCAAGAAGTGGCGTAATACCAGGCGCGAGATGCCATTTTATTTATCAAGCAATCTGCGCATTTTTTTGAGTAGTCATACATGTTGATGTCGACATCAACCAGCCTGTTTCCACACGTTACTATGGTTACAGGCGGCACCTCCGATGTGCGACGTTCATTTGCCTACGATCTGGCTTTATATATATATATATATATATATATATATATGTGTGTGTATGTATATACACACACACATAATGGGGAATTGCTTTTTATGTTAAGAAAAATAAAGAAAGACTTTAAATCGAGGAGTGAAACATTTGTAGTTTCTGAAAACACAATGGCTGAAGGTATGCATGGTAGGTGCACAGTAGGATCACTGGTAAAGTCTCACTAATGCAAGAGCAGCTAGTGTGAGGTGGGCCCTCCAACAAACTGATCCGCTTCAGCTCTGGTTAATTTAACAGAATCACTAAACGCCTCTCACACTCACACACACACACACGCACGCACGCACGCACGCACGCACACGGGGCAGTTGCTCTTCTCACATCATATATTTAGATGTGTAATCCTGTGGGAAGCTCACAGTGAATGGCTCAGCTCAAAGACCCCTGGCTGTGTGTACAATAAGGGAGACTTATTAAAACAAGGCTGGCACTGAGAGCCCAGCGGTGGGGGGATTTATTTGGAAAGCAGCGGGGCACTTGCTAAACTATGATCAGTACTCGTGCTCTGCCTCCCCTTTCTCTTTCTCGCAGCCACAGACTGGCCAGTGAACACTGCCTCCCCGCCCCAGGGGGTGACCCTGGTATTCTGGCAACAGGGCCAAACCTGACTCCAACTCCCAGTTGTGTGCTGTAAAGAATGGTCCACTCCCTCCTCACATTATTGCATTTACGATGAAATGCCGACATATGGCTAGTTGCTAGTAGGGGGCCCCGACAGACAGCTGATATCGCTCCATATCAGCGACACAACTTCAAACCCCCGTAGACACTGCAATGACACGTCGGGAATCTCCCTAATGGGGCCCCTTACTAGCCGGCATCGACGTGCGGTGCCGGTCAAACACAAACAAACTAATTGAATAAATGAAGCGAACATATCACTCTGGGCACACGAAACGGAAAAAAAAACAAGAAGAGGATGAAAAGAAAAAACGTGACAGTGGCAAGTGGGAATGTGGAAGCTATGTGTGTTATATTATGAACAAGTAGTGCTGCCAGCCAGCCTGCCACTTTATCCCAAACATCATCCACCAGGCACCAAATAAGTTGACTGCACATGAGCCTCTTGAGCCCGGGTGCAAATCAAAACATTTAACAATAGATAAGCTTCATTTGAACACTGATCACAAACAAATATAGCCATCAAATTAAACAGCAGAACCTGGGCTACAAGAATATATAAGCTCCAAACACTAACTACATGAATTACCAAATATCAAAATTCATATCGCAGAATTTCGTCAACCGATTCGCGCGTTTTGGTGGCTAACGCTACGTAGCATTATGCTACACAATGAAACAGCGTCGCATAAGAGAGCAGACACTCCGCAGATTCTGTGTAAAGTGAATTCAGCCATTTTCTTCTAAACACATTCATAGCCACACTAAGTTAGTCCTTTGCTGCCAACGCCAATGATATTTTCTCCCAGAATAAAGCATTTGTTGTCAAATGTTAAAACTGATACCAGCATCAAATCAATTCTGCTGTCAGTTTAGTCTGTCTAAACTGGTGCTAATTTGTATTTGGAATTATGTTTTTGCCCCATGGTCCTTCTTGCCTAGGGCCCCCAGGGGGTCTAGAGACGCCCCTGTCCATGAGCCATTCATGTTTTTTCATAGGTGCTAATCATCATCAAAATAATGATGCGGCTCCAAAATGATTCGGCGCCCTTCTTGGCCCATGCTACATCTTTCCACCAAGTTTCATAAATATCCAGCCAGAAGTTTTCATGTAATCCTGCTGTTGAATAAATAAGTGTGGTGGATTGTTCACTCAAGTGCCTCGAGACTCACGAGCGTCACCTGATTACCAACACTAACCAAGTTATGTGACAAACCAACGCCAATTCTACTTTTAGTTTTGCATGGGACACAAACAGCGGTCTACAATTTACATTCCTTCATAAAGAAGTAAGAGGGGAGGGACAGCGCTCCATGCCGGTCCCCAACGCTTACCCGGATCTCTCCATAATGCTGCGTTCACACCAAACGTGGCGTGTATATTTGCGTCGCCCGACAAGTTGTGCTGTTTTCACACCAAACGCACGACCAAATCCCATGCAAAGTCAATGCGCAGACGCGGTTAGACACGAAAAGGGGGTGTGGCTTATCTCTGTGGTTTATCTCCGTGGCTTGTCTCCGTAAAAACAGTTATAACTTCCGCCGTCCGCCATGAAATAAATAACCACTATTTCTACTCTATACTTGTTGTGGAAATACCACAAACGTCGGAACATCAGACGCCCTCGTCTTTGGGTTCATAACATCACCCGTCGCCACAGCTCGGTGAATTTCACCGTCTTCTCCAGGAACTGCGTCTGGATAACTGCCGCTTCCAGCGCTACTTCAGGCTAACCTGTAGTTGTATTAAAGAGCTCGGGGTGTCCGCAAACCACTACGATGTCCTCCATTTTTTTCTGATTCAACAACGGCAGGACAGTGACGGGCGTAGCATCTCAACGCTGATTTTATCGAAACATTCGTGCTGCCCGATTCGCGTCTAAACTTTACAATCTGTACATATACGACATCCCTGTCCCAGGACCTCACATCGGGTCAGGAAAAACTCCCCAAAAATAACATTTTACAGGGAAAAAAGGGAAGAAACCTTCAGGAGAGCAACAGAGGAGGATCCCTCTCCCCGGATGGACAGATACAATAGATGTCATTTGTACAGAATGAACAGCATTACAGAGTTACATAAACACATTACATGAATATGACAATGTATAAATGGAACTCCAATCCATGAAACAGAAGGAGGTAGAGAGGAGGGGGGTCAGGGCGATCAGCAGGGGCGATCAGCAGGGCCAACGCGGGTGGCCGGCTCACCAGGCATCAGACACCGCCAGGTCCAATGGACCCTATGAGATGTGAAGTCACAAAGACTCCGGGGAGAATATATGTTTTCTTTATTACATCTATATGTTAACAAGTCAATGCCAACATTATTAGAATTTAGGGCTGGGCACGTTAACGCATTATTAATGCGTTAACGCTGCAAACCATTAACGCCGACAATAATTCTATCATGCGTTAACGTCATTTTTTTTTTTTGCATTGGGAGGTGCTTAATGCTACTGCACACATTAACCGAGAACATGGAGAAATGCACTTTTAAATGGACATTTTCATTTTAAATCTCTACCAGACGGTGTAGTTAATAAAAGCAAAGCTATTTGTAACCACTGCAAACTGGAGTTATCTCATCACCAGTGTACTACGAGCATGAAGTACGTCTTAAAGGCGTTACGCTGCATTGAAACAACCAGTGGAGCAAAACTTCGTCAGACTACTGCGGCGTGCGGGAGAACTGTTGATAAACCAATGCAAGAAAAATTAACAAATGCCTCAGCCAAGTGGAGAGCAACGGAGTGCAGGCCGATTCCTGCAGAGGAAGAGGTCGGTCTGAGGAGCATCCTTAGAAACGCAACGAAAGACTGCACGTATGAGCCTCAAGATGCACCGTCGATTTGTATGAAACGGAGCGGACAACAAAAATGGTGGCAGGGTTAGTGTAACTGCTTTAAGTTTTCAGAGGCTTTACAGACTAAAAAGTCCCCAGCACAGTAAATTCCAGCTGTGTTTTTTTTTTAGTGCTAGACCTGTTCAGAATTTTTTTTTAAACAGATTTATATTCTGTATGTACAGAGTGCCTGTTATATTGTTCTGATAACATTACTTTAAAATAAAGTTAGTTTTTAATTCATTCTTGATTTTTGTGCATAATGCGATTAAACGCAGTTAATCACAGAAAAATCATGCGATTAATCGATTAAATGTGTTCATCTTTGCCCAGCACTATTAGAATTTCATACATGTGAGTACTCTGCAAATTCTCTGAAGTCAGAAAAGGGAGAATTATTGAAACTGGCATGCGGCTCCCATCAACCATAATACCCCACAGAGAGACCTCCGGCCCAGCAGAAGCTCCTCTTAACCTCCCTGAAAAAGGCCTTTGTGCAAACTTGACCTTGTGGGCTCTTACTCCAGTAATGACACCCCGTCTTTTGGCTGTAGGGCAAACCTGGTGGTGAGCTTAGCCAGAGTGATCCTTATGAGACTTGCAGTTGGAAGAGACACTTCACATGTTGGAATTTTTCCTTCCAAAGAGGGAGGGGTCATCGGGTCAGAGCACTCTGCGAGCCCCTAGTCCCGGCAACGGAGATGAAAGTTAGCCTAAATAATCCTGTAAAGTGCTCAGACGGGGCAGAAATTCCCCTGAGGAGGGGTCTCCAGTTTGACCTCCGCCCCTCTACTCTCTTTGCCCCCTCCCGGCCCAGATAACTACATACACTTGAGTTCACATCCATTAGGCAAATTAGCAATTAGAGGGCTAGTGAACATAACCAGCCAGTGTTTGTAGAGATTGGAGTTGATGAGCTGCCTGGTGTGTTGAGGGGTGGAGGTGCCTGGTTGTGTCACAGCCAAGAGGCTTACTTTGACATTTTAGACGGCATGGCTTGTCCCTGATAGACTGCTGAGTGTCTAGTTTTGGCATGCTGTGTTTCATCTTCCCCCTTTGCCTGCCCTTCCCACCGTCCGCTGTAGTCTACATAGTTAGATAAACACTCTTAGACATATAAAGGGGCAACTTAAGAGACTAATGGAGCTAAAAAGCCCAAATGAAAAGGAACACCGAGCCAATAAATGTCATGTTTTAATGAGTGGAACAAGCAAAGACCCGAGGACAGTTTGGTTATGTTTACCCACTTGTACTTAAGGACATGAGGCTGCATGGCATAACATGGTGTCCCTGAAGAAACTTGTAAAAATTTCCCGAAAGGTTCACTTTGAGGATGAGTGTTTTTTTTTTTTTTCTCTCCAATGTTAGTCTTCCCATCTCAAGCGCCGTTTGGCTGATTGTAGCCTGCAACTTCCACTGTCGACATCATTGTTTCTTTTAGGCTTCAACATGAGTCATGACTTCAAATGTTGGAGCGTTAAGACCACTGAGGTCACGCACAACCTTTACTGACAGGTTTAACAACGCTTTCTCACAGTTTGGGAAGTTACAAAAAACGACTTCAGTCCTTCGCTAATACGATGAATGGACACGTTCTGTAATTCTTGGCTCAACACCCCCTTCCACATCCTCCTCTTTCTCTCATCTTTAATTCCTTTGTGGAGCCCTGTTTCATCTGGGGCCGGTCCCTTCCCACAAACGGTTCAAACCCGGCGCGGCCTTTGACCCCAGCAGCACGTCTGTAGCCCAAACAACTCACCTCTGTTGCAGGCTGACTGATTTTAATTACAAGCCCCCCCCCCTGCAAAAAAAAGGAGAGAGAGAGAGAGAAAGAGAGAGAGAGGGAAACACCGGGGACGGAACTGTACCACTTGTCTGTTTGATGTCTGACAGGCAGGCGGGCTCTGTCACTCAGGCAGAGTTGGGCCTCCTTTCAGAGGCGCTCAACTTCAAAGAGAGGAACTCATCCCTCTCCTGCAGCGGTCCTCTCTCGTGCCGGGACCACCGGGAAGAAAATACAGAGCAAGGAGGGGGTGGGGCGGGGGTGTGGCATCCCAGACTTTGTCGATGACAAAACTCAAGTCATAAATTTAAATAGGGGGATCACTGTCAATGGACAAGCCAACTGGCCACCTTAGATGGTGCGGAACGAGGTGATGTAGCAGCAGTAAAACCTGGCAAGCCGTCAACCATGGCAGCATCATCTGAACCCGATGGGACCTTATGCATCCCACACATCTCAGAGGCTGCAGGCAGATGTTTCCGACGGTAAGCGCCCGGGCACCGGCGTGCTCACAAAAACACTGCGTACATTATGCAAGCGTCTCAGTGGCCATTATATTGACTTTACATGCTGTGTCTCTGACGCGGAGAGCCTCGCTATTCCAATCTCCCACAGCTCCCTTTCCCCTCCGCGGTGAAGACAGGCTTTGTGTTCCCCCGTCGAAGAAGATTTTAAGTAAAAAGTAAAAAGGGGGAGAAATAGAATTGAGGCTCACACTGTGAAAAATAAACTCTTGTAAGAGAGTGCTCTTAAGAGCCGTGTTAAAAGTTGAAGCCCAGGGTGTCGACAGAAACACACTTTCTCTCTCGTCTTGTCGGGAAGTTTGATGGTCATATTGAAACCTGACCCTGCTTTATGGTCTATTTGACGCTAAATGGACCATAATGTACTAACATCATGCTGTATTGAGGAAGACTTGAAACTAGAGATTGAGACCATAAACTTATGTTTACAATGTCATTTTCTTAGACTTTTATACAACCAGAGGAGTCGCCCCCTGGTGGAAAGAATGCAAGTTTAAGGTACTTCTGCATTGGCTTAAGTTTTCAGAACCGTGGGTTTGCCGCCTGGTTATTCGATGTATAGTTTTCTATATACAGGAAGTGTCGGCAGCTTCGGCAAGCCCCAAGAGCAGAACTTCAGTCATCATAACAGTCAGATTAAAGAAATTGTTTGGTAGTTTAGTTTGAGAAGATTATTAAGCTAGCTTGGCATTAAAGCTGGAATTAACATGCTGCATGCTTTTTAAAGAAGGGGTACGTGTCAGATTGTTTCTTTCCTTCCACAACTTGTCATTTCAACACTTTACTTTTTTCTGCATCAAAGATTTGTTTGTATATTTTCTTTTTATTGCCAGCACTATCTTAGAAAGGAGATCTCCATCCAGAGATTATGAGTAAAAGAAAAAGGCTTCATCCTGTGAGCGCTGACCCAAAGAGCTCGAGATCACAGCAAGGCAGCGATGTCCTCTCTTCCGAGACGGAAACTCAGCAGCCGCCAACCAGGTCACAGATACACCCCTCTTTTTACAACAATCTCCCCACACAAAGGGCACTTTCTTTGGGATGAAAGGAGACAGGCGGGGCTGCAGGGTTGGGGGGGCGGGGGGGTGCGAGAGCAGGACAAGGGAACGACAGTGTGTGTCATTTCTTTGGAGTGGAGCGCGAGGACACCGCTGAGGGACAGCAAAGGCCTGTGCGCCCGACACTTTGAATGCAGATTGTGTTACACTGTACGCGGCTTCCCCAGAGTTCAGAGAGAGCGGGACATTTATTTTGTGGATATTATGAATGTCGGGTTTGTTTTTCGGGTCGAGAAGAACACGGATGTTTTTGCTTATGCGCTCCACGCGGACCAGAGAGGTGGGCTTTTATTTTGGTTGTGTGGAAACGGAGGGATCAATCACCCTGTAATATAAAGTAGAAGTGTTTACACTGGCAGGGAGCGTTGAGAAGAAAAGTCGTGTCAAGAAACGGTCGGGTCCCTTGCAAAGTAACGACGGTGACTCAAACCCAGGATAAAATAGTATGTGTACACAGTTAAAGCATGATGTACACAATCTGTAAATTATAGAGGGGTTAAAAGCTTTCTCCCCGCTGGCTGAAGCACCCAGAGGTCAGCAATAATAACCCAGAGTAGACTTTGCCTGATGAGGGAAAAAGATAATGAGGCCAACACAACACCAACATTATTGGCCCTTTTCTCCCTCTATGCCAAACAATGTCTGTGTTCACGTTTTCTTTCTGTTTTTTTTCTTCTTCTTTTAAGCAATATCGGTTAGACACGAAGCGCGGCAAATGCTGACACGCATTCCATGCGGAGAGAAGGGCATTTTTCCACCAGCGGCATCGCAGCAGAAAATCCAAAGCCGGGATTTATTTGGGAGATATGGTCGCATTCCACAACGTCTGTGTGTGTTGTTTTAAAAGCGCGGGCGGCGAGGGGGGCTGAGGGCCGGCTTGTTGCTTTTGCGCTGATGGTGCATATTAAATATTTTTGGAGTGACTACTTAGATTTAGAGGGCGAACGGAGGGGTTTGATCACTTTAGTGCAGCGGCTATTTGAATAAACTGAGCAAACACGACGCGGACAAACCTCCCTTTGTGTGTGTGGAAAAAAAAAGATTTCATAATAACTACTGCGACAGTCTGAGAATAAGAAAAGCGTGTGAGCGCTTTTGGTGCATACTTCTGTGGGAAAGTTATGTGCCCAATGTTTTTACTCTAATCCTTGACATTTGCCTACACTGTGATTTTTTTCTTCTTTTGTTGCCTTCTTTAATAATATAATCCTATTTTACACCTCAGTGTGACTTCCTCCCTGAACTGTATTCTTAATTAAACTGGCCCAGAGTCTGGAGAATTAGCACATATCCCCTGGAATACGCTGCTCTTTGGGTGCCAGTAAAACTAATGGCTGCCATTAACGACGTGTCCCGACCCGCTCCATAGAGACAGGCCTGGGGAGATTGTCATCTTCCTTTTCCCTATATGTTAACAACTTGACCTGCCTATTAGCTGGCACCCTGAAGGACTGGTTCTGGTATTTAATCACAGGTAGGAATTTGAGAAGGTCACTGCTCTGCCATAACTGATGGATGCCTTACAGCTAACAA
Organism: Cyclopterus lumpus; assembly: GCF_009769545.1. NCBI lineage: Eukaryota > Metazoa > Chordata > Actinopteri > Perciformes > Cyclopteridae > Cyclopterus > Cyclopterus lumpus. The sequence continues at coordinate 16,415,279 of NC_046985.1, forward strand.
AGCAGTACACACTCAACAACCCCCAGGATCTGGAGGCCTGAGAAAATGTGTACAAAGAACACTTTTCTAACTTACACTTTTAGCGTCAGTGGAGTTTCAATAAACACGACTTGTCGAAAATAAGAGTTTAATCCCCAAAAGTGTCTGTTAAAGAGTTCTGTTCAAAGAGTGTGACTATCTTTTGTTTGACCTCCCCTCAGGGGCCCCTTTCCCATCTCTTTCTGCCACCTAGAGAAAGGCCTTATTAAAGGGCTGGGGGAGAAAAGGGGGAGACCCCCACCACCTAGCTTGGGACAGTGCCCCCCCCCCCCCCCCCTTTGAGACGAGCCCAGCTGACTCCATCACTCAGGAGCATGACTTTCAGAGTGTGTGTGTGTGTGTGTGTGTGTGTGTGTGTGTGTAATGGGGGTAAAGAGATCGAGATGGAGTGTCAGTCGTACAAGCCCATATTGAAACTGGGACCCCCCTCTGGGAGGCAGTGGACAGACGTGCTCGACAGGGTGGAGGCCCCCCGAAGTCCCACAGCAGACTGGAGGTGGTGGAGGAGTGAGAGAGGGAAGGTAGGGGTACCTGGGTCAAAGGTCATCAAGACCGCCGCATTTAATAATAATAATAATAATAATAACTTTATTTATATAAAACAGGGTTTACAAAGTGCTCTACATAGAAGCAAGGCAAAATTTAAGGGGGGGGGGGGCATTGTCGCATTAGGATTTATTAAGTGTGAAGCTGTTGTCTTGACTGTTTAAACTAGTGATGCTAAAAAACAGATAATAAACAGAGGTCAATCTATATCTATGTTCAATCAGGGGGTTGGTGGTTCAATCCCCGCCCTAGTCGATGTGTCGTTGAGCAAGACACTTAACCCTGAATTGTTCCCTGTAGCTGTGTATGAATGGAACATGATTGTAAGTCACTTTGGATTAAAGCGTCAGCTAAATGTAATGTAATTAGTATATAATCACCTGAAACCAAGACTTGTGGTGTTTTTGTCGGCTTAGAATGAGTCCTTCATATCTACATAGGGGGCGGGTCCTCTTCAGTGAAGAGGATGAACAGCCATGCACAGCTGTGCGTGTCCTCTTAGTCGCACTAAAGTTCTATAGTCAAATGCTCCATTTACATGTGTTGAAAGTAAAAGTATGCTATCTTAATGCTTAAAGGTTCACAATATTTCCTCTTCACCATCTTCGAGTGCAAAAAATAAAAACCTAATCAAATGTGTTGTCACTGAATGTTTTACGTTTAACAAACATTGTATGACTTTGCAGGTGCGGTGATGCCAATCCACCTTCACACCTGTGACCCATCCGATCATCAAGCTCCTGCAGTGGATATATGGCTCTACACTTTCTTGTGAACTTTTGCAAACTGTTTTCAGGTCCAAGCTCCAGTCTACACAACCGTTTAAAGTTCCTATACAACGTAATTTGGGTCTCGCAGTGCATTTGCGTTTAGCTAGAGAAAAGTTAGTAGAGAACGTCTACAAACCCTGACATTGCAAGTTGTTGGCCCCCAGCTTCAAACCGTGCTTCCCATTTTGGCCTTTTCTGTGACCCCTGCATCGGTACAGGGGTCATTCTCTTGTGATGCCCAACCTGACCTCAAAAAGATGCAGGGCTTTCAACCAGGAGACCAGCTTTTGTGTTATGAAGTTACGTTTGTGATCCGTTTTGCGTATTTTATTTAGTTTGCGTATTTAATTAAAGCCCAACCGTGACGTTCTTTTCCTAAACCTGACTTAAGCGTAAACGTTACTGCTGACACATAATCTTCTGTTAAGAGGTGGCGGCAATTTCATGTATTTCTGTGATATTACGTTGTGTATTCTTGTCTGTTGACTTCACAGGTTTCTCTCTTTTATAATGTCTGTAATCTGAATAATCTTTCTCTCTGCCTACTCTGAAGTCCACGGTTACCCAAACCTGAATGCAAAATTACTAGAATGAAAATGAAACTAATAAAACTAAAAGGAAGCAAACAGAAATATTTTGTCCAATATTGCTACTGTTTTAAGTTTTGAGAAAGCCCAAGTCTCAATTGTCCATATCCTCTGCATACTCTTGACATTCTTACTGGATTTCTGGCATGTGAAACACTCACCGTGCAGTGTAACACAACTCCCCTCTTTTGGCTGGATGTTGTCAGAACAGGTCTAGAATTTCTGCACAACGTGTAGCAGCTGAGGACTGAGGGTGGCCTACGATGTACGCATCAGCATGCAGTCACACATGTGATTCTCCTCCAGAAGTGTAAAATCAACTCTGAGTCACACACTGCGTTTCTCAGTGTTTCAACCTGCATACATCTTGTCTTTTCAACCGTTTTATGTGCAAACAGGACAACCAATTACAAGGGCATGAATTTATCAGCTGTCAGTGCTCAGCAGCTGGAGGGGTCGGGCCAGGGGAACCTGTACAGGGTTTTATCACATGTCAACAGGAAAGACAGCCAGCATGACAAACCAACATGACAGCCGTGCAGCTGGACAGTAGTTTATTAGTATATATGTAGTATACTTTACATATGTATTTTCTGGTGTATGGCAACATCAAAGCTTCCATGTATATTGGTCTTTATATACAAACCTTTTTCATTTTTACATGGACACAAACTTGTCGTTGTTTTTGTGGCACTCTGCACAAGGGTTAGGGTGTAGCTCAGCACAACTTTCAAAAGAACATCAGGTATAGGCAGGAAAAGACACTGTTTGACCCATCCACCTCCCATCATAATTAATGTCTTTCCCCTCTCACTTAGTCTGTCAGTGACGTGGATGCCCTTTAACTTGTGTCCACCAGAACAAGGATTCTAATTGACTTTCCTTTGGCATCGTCACAGCGTCGACATGCAACGTTAACACATTACATGCCCACCAACGCGTAATGTGTTGTTAAAAGGTCGAGGCCATTTTCACGTATTTCTCTGAGACTGGGCTGCTTCCCGGTGTGATGTCATGGATGTATAATAAGAACTGGATTATCAATGCTCAGCCTTGCTTCTAATTATTTTGCCTTGCAGCACAAAATGCATTTTTTGGGGGGCGTTTATGCCATGAAAGCAATTATCATAGGTCTTAATAGTTGCCACCCAGTTGCTGTTATGCATCAATGGTTGATGTCAATCTAGAAATGCTTCTCTTTTTATTAAATATCATAGTCCGATTGGCCCATCCAAGCCCCTGTACCGTGCTAATTTATTTGATCAACTAACACGACGTTGCATAATGCAGCCACTGTGTTTTTTACCTACTTACTTATATCTAATGTGTCATAATATGATGGGAGACAATTAAATCCTTTCTTTTTAGTAGGCAGGTATCAACAAGGCAATGTCACAATCCTGGAAAAGTAACAAAATAGCCCTTCACGCTAAATAAGTAACCGAGTACACATCATTTCAGTCATGTATACAGTTTCTTTGGCTTTTACTGTAATAGGCTTTCTATGTTCGGATCCGAAGGTCAAATCCAAGACATACAGAAGTACTTCAAAATACATGTGCATGTCTTGTCTTTTTATAAAGTAACAAGCCTACGACTATGCAAGCACTATTTAGCTCTATCCTATACTTGGCCCATCCTTGTGCAATAGCCTAACCTCAACATCTTCAAATAAATTACAAAACAAATACCTCCACCTTGCTGAATCGGTCTCAGTAATGCGTCCGTGATCTCTCACAAACAAAGACTTTATTTTCAAATAGCAACCCACTCTTTGGGTTTGAACATGTTTCCCAAGAGCCAATGAAACTTGTTTCCTTTCAGTGTTATAAAGCCAAACATCCTCCTCAAATTACAGAAACGCATTTAGAGCTCTGGTGCCCCTTGGTTGAAATAAAACAGGAAGCGGGGGGACTCTGGGATGCGATTGTTCCCTTGTCTGGCGTGCGTTTTGGCTAGACCACTGTTCAGCCCTGGCTTGTTGAAACTAAAATAAGCTACATTTAGCATCCTCAAGACACCAACTGAAGATCACCAGAACTGAAGCATCCAGAAATACACATAACCTCGACTCTATATTCATGACACAATGGCCTGGCCTCCAGGATGTGAGGGGGCCAGTTCAGTTCCTGACTGCCATGTTTTTACTACCTTCCCCTCCTCTCTATTTCCTCACAAGGGGCAGCTTGACTTGTTTCTGTGTATCCCCAAAAGCCCCTTTTTGTGTCCCCTGCCCCTCTTTTCTCCCTCCTTCCTCTGTGAGATGCATAAACCGGCCTTTATGAAAGTGACCTCTGCTGTGTTATTGGAATTGACAGTGGTTGAATAATGTTTTACACAAGGCTGTGGTTTCCGCCTGTAGCCATGCAGATCTAACTCACAACATTAATTCAGTGTTTTCCCCCGACGTCCCGGGCCTTCTCTGCTGACGTCCCGGGCCTCCAAGCACGTAGCTCCCTGGCAGCACGCTCTGAGGTACTGGGTGTCACTGTGTGAACGGGCTGAGGAGGGAGTCTGGCTGGCTGAGTCCTGACAATACCCCCCCCTCTACGGGAGCCACCTGGCGACTTGCCAGGCTTCTCGGGATGGGCCTGATAAAAGTCAGTCAACAGTCCTGGGTCCATAATGAGCTGGCGGGACACCCAGCTTCGTTCCTCCGGACCATAGCCCACCCAGTCCACCAGAAACTGGTACCCACGTCCTCGTCGGCGAACATCCATCAGTCGGCGAACATTCCACTGAGGGTGCCCATCTACGATCTTAGGGGGAGGTGGAACTGGGGCAGGAGGCATCAGGGGACTGTGGGAGACAGGTTTAATTCGCGACACATGGAACACTGGATGGATCCTCATGGAGGTTGGAAGTCTCAGCCTCACCGCTGCAGGACTGAGCACCCTTGTGATCTCAAAGGGTCCAACGAACCGGGGATCCAGCTTCTTAGCGGTTGACTGCAGGGGAAGATCCTTGGAGGACAGCCAAACCTTCTGCCCCAGTTGGTATGCGGGAGCTGGGTTCCGGCGACGGTTGGCTCCCCGGCTGCCACGTTCAGCCGCTCGGAGTAAGGCGGCTCTGGTGACCTCCCAGATACGACGACACCTGTTCAGATGGGTCTGCACGGAGGGAACTGCCACTTCCGACTGCTGAGCAGGAAAGAGCGGCGGCTGGTAACCCAGAGACGCCTCGAAGGAGGAGAGGCCGGTGGCGGAGCTGACCAGGGAGTTGATGGCGTACTCGACCCAGGGGAGGAACCGACTCCAGGAGGATGGTCTCCTGGCCGCCACACAACGGAGCGCAGACTCCACACTCTGGTTCATCTTCTCAGTCTGTCCGTTTGTCTGTGGGTGATAACCAGAGAAAAGACTGACAGAGGCGCCCAACCCCTTGTAAAATGCTTGCCATACCTGGGAGATGAACTGGGGTCCTCTGTCAGAGACGACGTCCTGGGGGAGACCATGAAGCCGGAACACATGGCTCGTCAGGAGGTCCGCCGTCTCCAACGCCGAAGGGAGTTTAGGGAGGGCCACCAGGTGCACCCCTTTACTGAAACGGTCCACTACCGTTAGTATCACCGTCTTCCCCTGGGAGGGCGGAAGTCCAGACACAAAGTCCAATGCCACGTGGGACCAGGGACGGCTAGGAACTGGAAGGGGCTGCAGTAGCCCTGCGGGAGCCCGGTGAGAGGCCTTGCTGCGGGCACAAACGGGACAGGCCAGTACAAAGTCCCTTACCTCGTTCCTCATAGTAGGCCACCAGAAACGGCGAGCCAGAAAGGTGAAGGTGCGGTGGACGCCAGGATGGCAGGCAAACTGGCTAGCATGTCCCCACTGAAGCACTCGGGACCTGACCGACTCCGGAACGAACAGACGGCGTGGGGGCACGCCACTCGGAGCAGGATGGGAGCGCAACACCTGTCTCACGACTGTCTTGATGCCCCAGGCCACCATGCCAACCACCTTGCCCTTGGGGATGATGGGAACTGACTCCTCAGCAGTCAGGCTCCTCCCTTGGTGTAGTCGGGACAGGGCATCCGCCTTAATGTTGCGGGAACCGGGACGATAGGTCAGTGAAAAATCGAACCGACTGAGGAAGCCGGCCCACCGAGCATGTCGACCATTGAGACGCTTGGTCGCCCGGATGAAAGTCAAGTTCTTATGATCCGTCCAGATGGTGAACGGCTGCTCAGCCCCCTCCAGCCAATGGCGCCACTCCCCCAGAGCAGCTACCACTGCCAGCAACTCCCGGTTCCCGATGTCGTAATTCTCCTCAGCAGGAAGGAACCGGCGAGAGAAGAACGCACAGGGATGAACCTTCTGATCCGCCACGGCTCGTTGGGAAAGAACTGCCCCCAAGCCGGTGTCTGAGGCATCCACCTCCACAACGAACTGCCTCTTAGGGTCGGGATGGAGTAGAACTGGGGCGCTGGTGAACCTCCTCTTGAGAGCCAGAAACGCAGCATCGGTAGCTGGGGACCAGATGAACGGCTGGGAGGGAGAGGTCAGCCTGGTGAGAGGTTCCGCCACGACACTGTAGTTCCGGATTAACCTCCTGTAGAAGTTGGCAAACCCGAGGAAGCTCTGCAACTCCTTTCGCGACGTGGGGTTCGGCCAGTCCACCACAGCCTGGATCTTGCGGGGGTCGGCCTGAGTCTGACCCTTCTCCACAACGAAGCCCAAGTAGTCGACAGAGGTTGAGTGGAATCGGCACTTCTCAGCCTTGACGAAGAGCCGGTTAAGGAGGAGACGCTTGAGCACCCGGCGGACGTGCTGGACATGATCCTCGAGGGTCCTGGAGAAGACCAGGATGTCGTCGAGGTAAACGACCACAAACTCGTCCAGCACGTCACGGAGCACGTCGTTCATGAGTGACCTCGGGGTGTCTTGAAGGCGGTCTTCCACTCGTCCCCCTTCCTGATTCGAACCAGGTGGTAGGCACTCCGGAGATCCAGCTTGGTGAAGATGGTAGCCTGGGTGAGGGGCTCAAGGGTGGAACTCATGAGGGGGAGGGGGTACTTGTTCTTGACTGTTATGTCGTTCAGTTGGCGATAGTCAATACAGGGTCGGAGGCCCCCATCCTTCTTCTTCACGAAGAAGAAGCCCGCTGCCACCGGGGAGGACGACGGCCAAATGAGCCCTGCTGTCACTGACTCCGATATGTACTCGTCCATCGAAGCCTTCTCCGGAATAGACAGGCTGTACAGCCGACTGCTGGGAAGGGAAGCCCCAGGGCGGAGGTCAATTGCACAGTCGTACGGCCTATGTGGAGGGAGCGACTGAGCCCGGGTCTTGCTGAAAACCTCTCCCAGATCGTGGTACTCGGAGGAATAGAGGAAACGTCCGGGGGAGGGGCACTGGGGATTGGTCGGGGTGACGGGCTGGGGGCTGCCTGTAGACACTGGCTGTGACAGGAGGAACTCCATTCCAGGATCATCCCAGAGGACCAGGCAATGTGTGGCTCATGCTGTACAAACCAGGTGTGCCCTAGGATCAAAGGGGCCAGTGGGGACTGGATCAGGTAGAACTTGCGGTTCTCCACATGGTTTCCCGCCACAGTGAGGGAGATGGGACGGGTGCTCTGGGTGATGCGGGCCAGATGGCGGTTGTCCAGTGCAAAGGCCTCTACGGGCTCCTCCAGTGCTTCTAGCGGGATGTTAGCCTGGGCAGCGAACTCAGAGTCCAGGAAACACTCATCCGCCCCAGAATCGAGGAGGGCCCCCACTGTAATCCGCTGATCCGCCCAGGCCAGGGTGACGCTAATCCGCCGGCTCGGTGGTGCAGGACTACGGGAACAGGAAAGGTGACTCACTAGGATCTCCCGAGGTCCTGGTGAGCCTAATCTTTTGGCCGGGTGGGGCAGCCGCTGATGCGATGTCCCTTCTGGCCACAGTAGAGACACAGGCCTGCCCTGAATCGGGCCTCCCGTTCGGTTGGGCTAAGGCGCATGCGTCCCAGCTGCATGGGTTCCTCGCCAGTCGTCGTCTGTGATGAGGGCAGGACGGGAGTAGGGGGAAGTAGGTTGAGCTACGGCGAGGGTCCTCTCCTGTGTGCTGGGTCTGTGGGGGGTGGGAAGGGATCCCCGGAGGACTCGCTCCCGCCTCCTCTCACAGAGGCATCCATCGATGCGGATGGCGAGGTTGATGAGGTCATCGAGGGAAGAGGACTCCTCCCGTGTGGCTAGCTGGTCTCTCACCGCCTCGCTGAGCCCCCTCCTGAAGGTGACCCGAAGCGCAGGATCGTTCCACCCGCTCTCCGCAGCGGCCAACCTGAACTCCACCGAGTAGTCCGCCACTCTGCCACCACCCTGTTGGATACTGCTCAACCGGGCACCGGGGTTCTGACCACTGGCTGGATGATGGAACACCTTACGTAGCTCTGCCACAAACTCCCTATATGAGAGACAGAAGCTGGCACCCATGGCCCAGGAAGCGGTAGCCCACTGGGCTGCCCGGCCGGCGAGCAGGTTAATCACATACACGACTCGAGCGGTGAACCTGCTGGCTGGTGAGCGAAAACCAACTCACACTGCATGATGAAGGTGGCACAAGTCTCAAAATCGCCCTTGAACGGTCGTGGGCCGGGTGTCACTGTGTGAACGGGCTGAGGAGGGAGTCCGGCTGGCTGAGTCCTGACACATAAGTTATGAAGGTTATTTCCTGTTTGGATATGAGACTTGGATCGGTCGGTATCCAATCTTTTTACCCTCTTTTCCGCCTATCGAGTATTTTCGACTTTTTCAAATGTATTCCATGGATCTTGAGAATTTTTCCAGACCGTATTGTTTAATCGATGGTTGCTGTTGTTATTGTGTCAGGTGTTTTTGAATAAGTGTAGACGGACTCAGAACTCGACTTAAAAGTGCAAACATTGAAATATTTGTGGATCTGGCAGAGCGACGGACTGGATGACAGGAAGAAGACCTTTGTGGTTTTGCTTGGGAAAGCACACACCATTAATCTACTTAGCTAGGACACAGGGCTTGTGCGCCGCCCCACACAGACTCCAGTTGTTTGTGTATAGAAACGAGACAAGCGGCTCTGTGTGCATGCATGTCCCCAAAGCGTGTGAATGGGGGACAGTCACGACCCTCCTCGCGCCTAAAGAAAAGGCAGAGTGCGGCAGACCCTGGCGCAATAGAAACTGGAGCGGTGAATGTGTCGCACTGTTAGTCGAGGCCAAGCTAGGTGTGGGAGGAGGAGGAGGAGGAGGAGGAGGAGGAGGAATTTGCTCGTGAGGGGAGAGAAAAAGGAGATGGAAGGGCCGGGCAATGTCTGTGGTCTCGCTGAGCCGCATGCCAAACCTTACTCCGGAACCAAACCTGCACAGGATGCCGAGTTTTTCTCTCTCTCTCTCTCTCTTTTCCAGAACAAACAGTCCTATGGAAAAATGGAATGTATTAATTAAAAGCGTCCACATGCAGGTGGGTGAGGGGTCAGCCAAAGTTCCTTCAAATTTGAAAAAAACATGGATTAGAGGCCAGCCCGCTAATGAAGTAAAAACGTTCCTGTCGTGCGTTTTCAACCGCTGAAAAGAATAAAAGATGTTGCTTCAAAGAAACGGGGAGGAACTACAGAATAAATCCATAACAATAATAATACGTCTATCTTGTAATGTTTGCTAGGCTGCAGATCTTTTTAAAAATGGCAACACTGATCCAACATAAACTTGAAAGGAGGGACTCTGAATTGAGTTGTTCTCCGATAGTGTAATTGCCCCATATGTTTATCATTTACTCTTGGAAATACAGCAGGACCAACAAATCGTGGAAAAAAGTATACCTTTTTTAGTTAATACTGGAGAAGCAGAGGAGGCAGGATGATTCCATTTTCTATTTGGCTTATTGAGAGGCTCCAGCGGTCTCCACGCTGTGACGGAGGCTCAGACTGATTAAAGAGATCTGAAGACTGCTGGTGAGTTTTTTTTCCAAATTCATTTCAAATTAAACGTAAGGTTTACCCTCGGTCCTCTTTTTGGAGGAAACTCAATTCAATGCTTTTTAAGACTTTAGCAGACACCTCGTACGTAACACCTGTGCATTATTAATTAAATGTGCCTTTTTGAGTCCCTATTTACATTTGTCATTTTTTTTCCTAAATAATATATATTTATAAACCTATTAAGCATTTATAAATGGCATGTTTACATGAAATACATGGTTTTTAGCCCACTGTCATTTACAATAACTCTTCCTTTTTGAAGCATGTGTAACTGGTGTATATGTAGTTAACGAATAATTTAAACAATAACGAACTCTCAAACAGTTGGGTGTTCCACAACAGGAGGACAGACAGAGAGAGACAGAAAGAAGCACATGGAAACAAGAAAATTATTTTGCTGTTTATTACATTATATGAGCAATGTTCCTTTCATATTGCACCACCCAGTGGAAGTGGACCTCTCCTGACTCTAATGGGTTGCTGAGTTCTCTGAAGTGAAAATAAAATAGGTAAAGAGCCAGCGCCGGTAGCAGCGCGGATGAGAGCCGCCCCGCTGTTCATTCCACCTCTGGGGAAGGGTTGGAGCGTAGTTGTCCTGCGCATGGTTTAGAGAATCACACATTTTCTGCATAAGCCCTGCTGCCCCGGGAGGCAGTATTCATTTATAACAGCATGGAAAAAACATTGGCGGTGTTTATATGTTTTAGCTAAAGGAATAACATAAATCCTTAAGTAAACCTAATCTGTCGGTGATTGTAAACAGTCTGTCACGGTAATGGCCCTGGGAACAAATGAGGACCTCATGGTGGGGCCTCAAGTAAAAGCCTCCTTACACACCGCCCCCCAATGTCTCCCATCTTACTTCTTTAAAACCAAACTCTTTACACCCAGTGTAGGAGGGAGTAAGGAGCTAGTCGAAACTTCCTGCCTTTGCTCTGAACTCTAAGAAATAAATAAATAAAAGGGGGGGCACTTCAGACCAAAACCACCCAAACCCCCACTCTGTCTTTCCACGTAAAAGGGGGATGGGGAGTGAGCGAGCAGGGTCCTGACACCGAGGCAGGCCAGGATCTGTGTGCAAGATAAGACAGGCAACAGGAAGGAGACAACCAAGAACCCCGCACTCCCTGACGTGACAGAGCCACTATTCATTATTCAGGAAGAAAGAAAGAATGAAAAACATCTACAATATTAGATGCAGCATAAGGAAGAGGAAAGGGGGGTGCAGGTATAAAAGGAGTCTAGTGGGCGACTTGACTTCATTAAGAAACTGTGCATGTCTCTAGAGTTGTTGTCTTACAACGAGAACCACTCCTTTTTGCCTGTAAACTGATGAACAATCGCCCTTCCGATGATTTGTAATTTACCATTTCAGGAGCAGTTTCCACAAATGGACACTGCTGCACAGTCAGCGCCGCTGGGGCTCCATCTTATTCCGCGGGATAAAGGAGCGAATTGGCGCCGCCGCAACCCAAACACTTGTTGTTGTCACCGCGCACATAAATCATTCCTTTTCTCCCCCGTCTCCACACAGAAGCCGCGGACAATGGCAGGTAAACAGAGTCGACGCTGGAAGAAGAGTCTGTTGGCTCAGGGCTGTCCTCACATTCCTAACGGCCTGTGTGTCTAGTTAAAGTGCAGATAAACGGCCACGGCACCATATGTCAGCGCAAAGCAAACACGCTGGACAGACAGCAGTCCAGAAGACCATACACACACATATGCACATGTTTATTGAGGGAAAAGGTCCCAAGAAAGCACGGAAAAATGACATCAATCCACCTACCTGTTTAACTTCACGTCACCAAGGTGTTGCTACACTCTGCTAACCCAATGAAAGAGCCTCTGCCATGCAAACGGGAGTGAGCATGAGGGGTAGAATGTTTCTTTTGAGTACCAAACACGGACCCCCCCAAACCCCTCTTAACTTGAGAAGCATTCATACTAGTTGTTCATTCTGTATGAATAACAAGTCCTTTTGCGTGGAAAAGAATCGGCCTTTTCGTTTTTTTATGTGTGGTCTGTGCTGATTGCACATCTGCATGACTACGATAATCTCAAAGTGTTTTTTTAAAGATATGTTTGTGACCTGTTTTCTGTACTCGTATGAAATTGTTTATTTTAAGCTCAACCATGATCTTTTACCGAAACCTAAGCGCATCTGTTTTTACGGTACTCCAAAAAAATTAATGAAAGAAATGGCTCCAAATAGTAGCAGCAAGTAAGCTACTCAGCTGGTTTAGAGTAGAATGTTTCAGCACTGTTTTTGAGGAGGAAAACCGGCTTTAGTTGATGAAATAGCCATGAGGAACGACCTTTTGAAGTCATGCTTGGTATGCGTGTGCTGTCAGGGTGGTTCTCTGGTTTGGAGAAGCAGGTGGTTCTCTGGTTTGGAGAAGCAGTGGTTTGTCCGGCCCTCAGGGAGGAGGAGGAGGAGGAGGAGAAGGAGATAAGGGTGTGGTTCCCTGCTTCATGTGAACGCTTGCCGCCCGAAAATAATGAAAGGCGCCACCTTACTGTGAGGTCAAGGGTCAGTGTAGTTCTGAATGCTCATTTCTCTCAGACACAGGTGGTGGTGAGGGTGAAAAACGTGTGGCTTATGGTCAAGTAATGATTGATGTCGGAGATCAGCTTCCAGTCATACCAGCAATTTGTAAGGTCAAACTTTCCGGATTTTGTGGAGATGTATGCATCACTGAATAAATTAATGAATTAAACTAGTCCTAATGTAGCAAGGCGTTAATGAATATTTAGCCAGTAACTGTCAGTTGTAACTGTTGTGGCTAACGGAACCAACTGACAAAGGTAACGGTAGATTAAAAAAATAGGTAACATTGACTATTGACGCATCTGACCCGACAGAATTCTGCTCAATTATGTAAACTGGGAAGATTCTAAATTGCACATTGACATTTCACAAAAATGTATGCAACATACATCATTCAATTCAATTCAATTTATTTTGTATAGCCCAATATCACAAATTACAAATTTGCCTGAGAGGGCTTTACAATCTGCACACTAGTGGCGGGCCGTCAGGGCCTTCAAAGCCTTCTCTGAAGTCCTAAACAGAATCACAAAGTTATAGCTATTTTATAATTTTTTTATTAAAATTCTTTTATTTTTAGAATTAAAAGTTTATCTATTTTATAATGTCATTGTTTTTCACAAATATACTACATGTATTATAATTATTTTTCCCTATTAGCTTATTTTCTCATTGCACAGGAGAAGAGTTGCAAACTGTATTGCTGGGAATGCCTTTCTTTTGTACACGCAACTGAGCGTCTTGGTGTTTACTGCCACTGTGGAGCGGACATTTTCAGCCTTAAAACGGATCAAAACTTACTCCAGAAACGCAACTGGGGAGGCTCGGCTGTCCCCACTGTTGGTGGAGCTGCGGCGCACTGACACACTTTACAACCGTGTCATCGAACTCTTTCTTCGCAAATGGAGGAGAATGGACTTTGTTTTTAAGTGAGCATCTGATGAGTTCACTGCTTTTAAAAAAACAAAGTTTTACATCTGCAGTAGCATTGTGTGTCTATGGTGTTGTTTTTATTATATAGTTAATTAATATCGTTACTTCTGATGTTAATAATATTTGAATGGCTCATTATTTTCAGTGTACAGTGTTTTAGTCCGCCGTTTTGTTGATTTTTTCGTCATGTTTTATTATAAATAAATGTGACTAGTTCTTTTAAGAATTTGTTCTTGTCCTTGTGTTAATTATGTTGATGTGACTATGAATAGTCCGTTAATGACACAGCATCCCGTCATGTGCGCATTTATGGATCTGCACAGAGTATTTGTAGGTGTTGCGCTTCATGTAACATTTTATTTCATATTCAAAACAAATAATAACTTGTAGCTGTGGCATAATGAGGTGATTAGGGTGTTCAGCTCTAGTCGAGACGGCACAGTCTGTGGGTCCGAAATGCACGGACCGCCACTGCTGTACATGTAGCCGTCTAAGGAAATGTCCCTCCTGGGCTGCAATAGGACTGGGTAGGCCTTGGCCCCTCCTACTTCCTGATTGGCCACCACTTATAAGCCACTGTGTTCACTACCTCTGTCTCTCTCTCTGAACCCCAGGCTTTGGTACCCAGGTAGCCAAAAATGACCTGGCCCAGATCCGGCTTAAGCTTGGCGCGCCAGAAGAAAAGCGTCGGGCCGGGTCCGGTTTGCGACTCTGCTGAGACTCGGCATGAATGACGCCCCAGAATCATGCCGAGTACACTGGCCCGATTCCGGCATCCGGCACTGCCGTCACCGGGCCGCAATCAAATATAACCTGGGCCAGCATCGGTACAAACCCGGCGCGCCGGAAGAAACGCGTTGGCCCGGGTCCGGTTTGCGACTCGGCTGAGACTCAGCATGAATGACGCCCCAGAATCATGCCGAGTACACTGGCCCGATTCCGGCGTCCGACACTGCCGTCACTGGGCCGCAATCAAATATAACCTGGGCCAGCATCGGTACAAACCTGGCGCGCCGGAAGAAACGCGTTGGCCCGGGTCCGGTTTGCGACTCGGCATGAATGACGCCCCAGAATCGGGCCGAATATACACTGGCCCGATTCCGGCGTCCGACACTGCCGTCACTGGGCCATGATCAAAAATTAACGGGGCCATTCTTGGCCCGAACCCGGCACACAAGAAGAACCAAATAAAGAAAGGTACACCTCATATTCAAATGTAATTTTAATTATTTACAACAGTTATTAAAATTAATATTTTGCATTTTGGACGTGTTCACAAACCGTTCTCACTGCTTATGTATCGAATATCGTGTCTGTATATAATGTCTGACACCGTCAACTCCTGTGCGACACTGTATGTGACGCACAATACTGCTGATGTAGTGTAAAGTGTGAGATAGTCCACACAAGCCAGAGTGATGAATGGATCAAACCACCACAGACCAGTGCTGTAAACATGCGTAACTAAGTTGTTAGTAGGGTTGTCACGATACCAAATTCTAACTTCGATACGATACCTGCCATAAATATCACCATACCCGATACTTAGGATACGATACCAGAATTCGATACGATGCCACAAATACGATACTGGTATATTTATCTATAATAGTAATGAATAAAACATCTGTATGGTTCCCTTTTTACCAGCTTGTTCCTGCCCAGCTTTTTCAACACTTGGTGTAAGAGACATTTTGTGTATTTGTTTATGTTGGACCTCCCACCACTGGGGGGCGCAACTGCCGTCGGCCCTATATAATTAGCAGAGCATTGGGGACAGCTCGTGCTCGTTTTGAAGGAAGCAAACAGTTTTTTGACCGTCTTGTGTGACTGAGGCTGTGCCAGAGAGGCAAATGTTTATGGTTTATTTTATGATTTAATATATGCAAGTAAGTTTTGACAATGAGATGATTTTTGGTTTTTGGTAATAATAAATATGATGGACCTCACAACTGGACAGTGTCATCAATCGAACGCGTCAGGAACAATCGTCAAGCGAGCCCCAAGTAGGCCTTATTGTTGAATAGGCAACTTAAAATAAATAGAATTAGCTCAAGATCCACCAGCATGTAGCCATTTTGCATCAATTGTGTTTCATTTAGTACACGTGTGCATTGTGACCTCATGATCATATAGACTGGTGGTTAAACTAGGCTAAGGCTACAGTGTTAGGCTGTATGTGGGTGAGCTTAAGGTGTGCATCATGTTTATAATCACATTTGATTACATGTCGTTCTTTGGGTTTGATTACAAACGTTCAGGGTGTCTGTCTGAAAGGTGCTTTGCCATGTTTGACGTGTCCCTTGGTCTGAGCTTTGAAACAAGTTTTGCAGACGGGTCTCTGTGTCAGTGGGCTTCACTGTCTGTCTGTCAGTGGAATTTCCTAAAAAAAAAAAAGCCCTTGACTAACCAGCAGAGAGTGTGCGTTTCCAGATTTCGCTTCTGGCATCTTTTTTTTACAAAAAAATCGCAAAAGCTCCGGCACTTGACGCCATGTTGTCTCCCCAGCGGAGCGCTGCCTGTTAGTGTGTGAGCGCTGTGCAGTCCCACCCCCTTGCAGCCAAAGCGCTGGGCAGCATTAAGGGAGCGGAGAAGTGAGTGTGCTCTGATCGCATGCTATTTTAATAAAGTATCGATACTAAAAATATGCAAAACCGTATAGTTTTGAACGTACTGGTACCGCGGTACCTTTTTACTATCGGTACACCGTGCAAGTTGTTAGTCAAGTCAGTCGTTAGTGTAGTAAGTCACAGACTCAGATCTCTTTTCCTAAACCAACAGTAAAATAAGTGGTTTTGTTGCCGAAACCTTACCTCCCTGTCGAGGTGGACATTTCTTTTTCTGTATAAGACACGTATGTGCGACCCCTGAACCACTACTGTAGTTCAGGGGTCGCTTGGCCGTTCTCTTCTCGGTCAGATGCCAGCTGGAGCCATGGCTTCATGAAGCGCTCTGTGCAGTTACAGTGATGCAACGGACTGATTCTTTAAAAGGAAAAGATACAACGATCACTGGCCATGTTCATAAAAAACTAGTCAAGTCAATTCCATGAAAGTGCTATACTGTTTGCTTTACATCATAGACCGTAAAAGGATCAAAAGGAGTTAAGGAAACGTATAATGTAATACATTCAGCGCATAGTGTGTGTCTGCCATGTGAATATAATTACATGTTAACTATGAAGAACCTTGTACAAGTTTGATATCTAAATACCCGATTTAGAGCTCCGACATGTTGAAAACTGGTATGTTGGTGACACTTACTACAATACTCAATGCTGTGGAGCAGTTCTGAATTGTGTAAAATGCATCAAAATAATCTTAATTATATTTAAATAATGTTATTTATTGATGTACTGACAGACCAGTAAGTGTTAAAGATACAGAATGAAAGAAACCAATAAATACTTACTCAAAACAACATAAGCGAGGGACTCAAAGCCTGTTATTCCATTCACACCCCTCCAATTGATTGTCTTTGCCAGTGAGTTTGGCACCATCTTGCCAAGCACTCTCCATACGGTTTCTTTAACGGTCAACCCACCAAGAAGGCCAAAATAGGTGACCTGAAAGACAAAATTGAAAGAGGCAAACCCCAAAACAATTAAGTATGATAAATTACGATAGTGTCAGTGAGTTATTTTACAACCTTCTATTTTTTTGTAAAGCTTAGTAGTCATGTTGGAATACTAAAATAAAATAAGTCACAAACTAAAGGGTCAAATATAAATTAAAAACCATCAGTGGCAAGCCTCAATAGTAGTAGTCATGAAAGAAGACATATACATCTTAGTATCATAAGGTCTCGACATGCAAAATGTTACTCTACCAATTTCTCATTAAAATCTGTATCCACAAATATGTTTGTCTCTACCTGACGAAGTTCTTCCAGAGTACACAGTGGAAATCCTGACACATTGGATAGTTCTGCTGCGCTGGTCGAGTTCTGTAGCTGGAGAAGTAGGACTTTGCTGCTCCTTGATGATTTCTAGCTGTGTCAGGATTTCACAAAGGATTGCTATAAAATAGATCTAAACACAAACCAATATGGCTCAATTATTTTTTAAGATATGGCATATACATGATATAACATATACTTAATAAAAACAACAACAGAAAAGACTGCGAATACTTTGTCCCAAACCCATTACCGCCAACTCTATTGTGTTTCTGTGTTGTGGAACACTTGTTTAATTGAGTTCAGCACCATCTACTGGTCTTTTTGGGTTGCAGTCAAAGGATGTAGCGATTTGATTTTAATATAACTTCTTTCGAATGTAAAGAAAATGATTAGTCAAGAAAACGATGTAAAGCGAGTCATCTTTAATTCGACATCTTTGAGTCCTCACGCTAGCCAAATAGTGTTCGTCAATTCAAGCATTATAGAAACCAACGTGTAGGACAGAATAATTGGGTTTAGCTTTTATTTACCTAATGTCAAATAAGTTTGTGGTGTAGCTAAATGATGATAGCACTACGTTCACATGAAGGCTGGCAAGATGTCATCAGACTTTGGGTCGACAGGGACTGTGGCACACTCTGTCTTCTGGTATAAGGTCAGAAGGAGGGTTTAGGCAGAGATAATGCTCAGAGAGAACGATTGTGGTAAGTGTTGTACTCAGTGGGAAGTTAAAATAATAAATAATGCACATAAGCAGAATTGTATTGTGAAGTTGAAATACACCTATATGTTCACTACCAGAAAAAAAGCTCAATGAGAGTGATTGGTTGCTTTGCTAAGATGTGATGTTTTTTTAGGCACCCAGATAACACACTTGAACTGAAAATAAATATTTTCCTACTTAAACTTGTTTAGTTGTAAACAAAGTTTGCCTTGCATTTTTGTGATTTTTCACCTCACATTGTAAACCATTACGAATACAATATAGCTTTTGGGCTATTTAGAATCGTCAGAATCTGTGTGTGTATATATAGTTTCCATCAATTTGTTCATCTTTAATACTTACGAATGAAAGCAGACTGACCTGTTGGTTGGAGTCTCTCCCATAGGACTTGAAGGTGCGGACAGGGGAAGGTGGAGCAATAATGTTTGGGGCAGCAGGCAGTGCGGTTGGGCGTCTTTTCTTTCCTTTAGAGTTTTCGGGGCTGCTCCATGTCGCTTTCACTGTTGGAGTACCATATTTGTGTGGTTCTGTTGAACAAAGGAACTTGTGTAAGGAATATAATGAATAACAAGAAGCTCTATATGAATTTAGTGTTTATCTAACATGGGTGACTACAGGTTCCCTTTGTTTTAAAACAAAAACAAACAAAAAACGTTACTGAGTGTTTCCAGACATTTAATGATAGTGGATCCTGACTTTCTACACAGATTAGAGGACTTAATGTCACCAGAGTACCGCTCAGTCATTGTGAACAAGTGCAAATACAAAAATAATTCAAACCAAAGAAGACCTGGAATTGAAGTTAGTCACTGTGTAGCATACCCCTCCGACAGATGGTCTTGCATTTGACTGATTTTAGTTTTTATTAATAGTTCCCAAAATTAACTTAAGAGCTGTGTACAAAGGCACAACACGTTATGTGTTAGCTTACACTTCATTAGCATGAATATAGCATACAGTCCTTACAGTTAAGCTAATGTCCTTGAAACATACAGTTATTACATTCATTACAAAGAAACTAACCTTGACGGGGGAGTGCTAAAACCTTTAATTTAGTCTTTGTTTTGTGTTTAAATCGGACATATTTGCCGTAAACGTAACCTTAAATCTGCGCACAATGCATGTGTCAGCCAGAATAGGCCCGTTTCTGTAATGCCAGATTCGGCCCAGATTGGGCAGCCATCAACGGGCCAGAGCCTGTTTCAGTGCTGTTTGCCGATAAACCCGGCTGCCATGTCCCATCCAGAATAGGCCCATTACTTTAATGCCAGATTCGGCCCAGATTCGGCAGCCATCAACGGGCCAGAGCCTGTTTCAGTGCTGGTTGCCGATAAACCCGGCTGCCATGTCCCAGCCAGAATAGGCCCGTTTCTGTAATGCCAGATTTGGCCCAGATTGGGCCGCCATCAATGGGCCAGAGCCTGTTTCAGTGCTGGTTGCCGATAAACCTGGCTGCCATGTGTCAGCCAGAATAGGCCCGTTTCTGTAATGCCAGATTCGGCCCAGATTCGGCCGCCATCAACGGGCCAGAGCCAGTTTCAGTGCTGGTTGCCGTTAAACCCGGCTGCCATGTCCCAGCCAGAATAGGCCCGTTTCTGTAATGCCAGATTTGGCACAGATTCAGCAGCCATCAACGGGCCAGAGCCGTTTTAGTGCTGGTTGCCGTTAAACCCGGCTGCCATGTGTCAGCCAGAATAGGCCGGTTTCTGTAATATCTACATCTGGGCCAGATATGGCAAAAATCAACTGGGCCAAAGTTGGCTGACATTTGGCCGCATCCAGCCGGAACACAGCCGAGTCAGCCGACACTCAGGCACAACACGGCCGAGTCCGCTGGCTACCTGGGTAGGTGTGGACCTCAGTTTCTATGTTGAGGCATATTTGCCGTGGGTTTCACCTCTCTCTCTCTATCTGTCTCTCTCTGTCTCTCTGTCTCTCTGAGCGTGAGGACGGAGATTTGGGAGCGGAGAGCGTCATGTCCGGAGTTGACGGTGTGTGTCTCGTAGTGAGTGTGAGAGCAGTGTATGTGGCGGTGTTGATTGGGGTACTGTGTGCGCGAGGGGGGTTTGGTGGGTTGAGTGTGGGTGTTTGCGAGCTGCCGGCGCGCTAGCGACGTGCTAACAGCAGGCTAGCGACGTGCTAACGCCGAGATGGATTTGAGCTGGCTCACACACAGGCACGGGATACGGCTTATGCCCGTGTTCCCGTGCTCGGTGGAGGACTGCAGCCTGGCGGTGGGGGAGGTGGTGGGCTACGGCAGCGTGAAGTCCGCTGCCCACATGAACAAAGCTGTGGTGATATTCTTGGACAGCATCAGTAAGGTCAGCACGGTGGTGGAGAGCGGGGTCGTGGTGTTCGACACGCACGTCCCCGTCTCTCCCCTGTTCACGGCGGCGGTGAGGGTGACTGTGGCGAACGTGCCGCCGTTCGTGAGGGACGAGCTACTGGTGGGGGAGCTGTCGAAGCACGGGAGGGTCACGTCCCAGGTGAGGAAGATGTTGCACAGGAGGCAATGTTTCATGCTGCTTCATGGTAGGAGCGAAGACTTGGACATCTCTTTCACGGTGAGAGCTGATAACTCTCTTTTTTCCGTTTTTGCAAGAACTGACAACATGAAGTGTTTTAACTGTGGGAGGGAAGGGCATCAGAGCAGGGCCTGTCCTCAGAGAAAGGCTGGTGGATAGGCCGGCACCAGGGAGAACCCGAAAGTAGGAGGGGACACGGAGGGGGGTCGGGAGCAGCAACAGGAGGAGGCGGGTGGGGTGAAGCAGATGAGCACTGATGGGGGAAGTGGGGTGAAGCAGGTGAGCACGGAGGGGGGAAGTGGGGTGAAGCAGGTGAACACAGAGGGGGGGAAGTGGGGTGAAGCAGGTGAACACAGAAGGGGCAGAAGTGGGGCAGCAGGAGGAAGAAGAGGAAGGGGCAGAGGTGGGTCAGCAACAGGAGGAGGAAGAAGAAGGGGCTGAGATGGGTCAGCAGGAGGAGGAAGAGGAAGAAGAAGAAGAAGGGACTGAGATGGGTCAGCAGCAGAAGAAGGAAGAGGAAGAAGGAGGGGCAGTGGTGGCCCAGGAAATGGAGGGGGAGAGGGCAGGTGTAGTACTGCATGTGGAAGAAGAGGGGGCAGGAGCGGCCCAGAGGGGAGCACATATTCAGGAGGACAGCCAGGGGTGCACTGGAGGACAGGTGGAGGTGGGTAGGGGGCAGGAAAGAGGAGGGAATGAAAAGGGTGGGCAGAACAAGCAGGTCATGGTAGGAGACAGTGAGGTGGAAATGGAGGAGGGTGAGAAGAAAGCTTCATCCTCTAAAGAGGAAGGCCATGGGAGACGAGGAAAGCTCGCAGAAAAAAAAGGGAGCTTTCGGCAAATGGAATGAGTCTGAGTCCAGTATGGTAGAGAGTGGGTCCTCTGATGACAGTGACTGCGCGAGGGAATATAGTCTTGCCAGGCTGAAGTGGTTTCTCAAAGACACGAAAAATAGGAAGTGTGAAGTGGAGAAACACTTCACTGATCTGCCGAAACTCATTAAGTCTATTCGGCTTCACATGAAGGACAAGACAAAGAGGGTTTACACACCAGGAGATTTATAGACTTCAGAAGATCAGGACAGTAGTAAATAAAGGGCTGAAGGAGGAGGTTGACAGCCAAGCACAGGAGGCCGGAGATCCGGAGGAGCGGCCCGGAGGAGCGGCCCGGAGGAGCGGCCCGGAGGAGCGGCCCGGAGGAGCGACTCAGCCCAGAGGAGCGGCCCAGAGGAGCGGCCCAGAGGGGCGACCCTGAGGAGCGACTCAGCCCAGAGGAGCGGCCCAGCCCAGAGGAGCGACTCAGCCCAGAGGAGCGACTCAGCCCAGAGGAGCGGCCCAGAGGAGGAGAAACTTTTACTGAAACTATGACATTGAAACGGGGTCTCAGGACCACCAACGGACAGAAGCGTTGCGTTTGTTGTTTTTGGTTGTATTTGTTGTTTGATTTGGTTTTGATGTGATTGCAATGTTCTGTTTGTTTTTTAATGTAAAATAAAGGTTTTCTAAAAATATCTCTCTCTCTCTCAACCCCAGGCTCAGCTTGCTCCTGTGATTCCCAGTTCCCCGTCGAGCTGACTGGAAGACATGCACTGACGATCGAATTTGTTTGTATTTATGGTTTTGTTTCATTTGCATGGCTTTTCGTGTTGGTTTGATACTTTTTTATTACAGACTTGTTTTGTTGTGTCTATTAGATTTATACCTTTGAATTGCTTTTTAACGTATTATGGACGTCCTGTGTTTTAAGACCTTGTGAAAGTGTTTTAATAAACATATTTACTCTGGAGCTAATCCTAGTTCTCTTTTAAGTCACCTGCCACTACATGTACCTTTATTAGAAACCGTAAACTCTTCATTGAGGTCAGTTTAGTTTCAAACTCGATCCCGGGCCTCGTCGTGGTCACATTCACATACGACATCCCTGTCCCAGGACCTCACATCGGATCAGGAAAAACTCCCCAAAAATAACCTTTAACAGGGAAAAAAATGGAAGAAACCTTCAGAAGAGCAACAGAGGAGGATCCCTCTCCCCAGATGGACAGAAGCAATAGATATCATGTGTACAGAATGAAAAGCATTACAGAGTTACATAAACACATTCAATGAATATGACAATGTATGAATGGACCTTGTTAAAGTTCAGAAGAATCTCTAGCTGCTTGGAAGAAGTCCCGAAGCCAGAGATATATAATAATCAGTATTTAATTTAACAAACAGTCATCAGATGCATACAAGGTCCGGCCCGGACGCGCTCACATGGTTCCGCTCACAATTAGTTTTATTCGCCTTGCATTCGCTGAGCTAAGCTCCCATTGGTTAATGGTGACATACATGCAAAATGTCTTCATTATCACAGCATGCTACCCTGACCAGGTGAAAAGAGGGGAGGTTTATACAGAGCTCGCCAGCTGTTTCATACTTCCGGTTTCCGGAGCTCTTCATTTGCACGGCAATCCGATATCTCCCACTCATTCTAAAGTGCATGCATTCTAGCCTACTCTAAATCAGATATTTGTATGCAGATATAAATATAACAAAGCCATACCTAAATTTACGAAGGATTCGTAATAAGGTTTTGTGTCTATAAACTGCAAATTTTTGGAAGTTATGCTACAGCTTGTGACGCTACATTGACTTTCTTTTTACAATTGTTTTTGATTGGATGGCGCCAAAAATCAT
This sequence comes from Cyclopterus lumpus, assembly GCF_009769545.1. NCBI lineage: Eukaryota > Metazoa > Chordata > Actinopteri > Perciformes > Cyclopteridae > Cyclopterus > Cyclopterus lumpus. The sequence goes on from NC_046985.1 coordinate 16,438,456, forward strand.
TCATTGCAGCCGATTTACACCTTATCAAAGTCTTTACGAGTTTAGTTATGTCTTAAGTCTTAATATACAATGTAATTTGATACATAGAAATATGCCAATGGCTTTACGAATAACTGATGCAACCCAATCCAGAATCTATCCATTCAGAATAACTCACTGTTTGGATATTCATAATGCACTGAAATCTTGTTGCGCATGTCTTCACCAACTTTAAGTGTGAACATGAACTTTCTCGTACTACAGATGCGGTTTGTGTTGCTGGTATGTTTTATCATTTCCAATTTGGTTTTGAAGCATGTGAGGGATTGTTTTTCACTAACTCAATGCTGGAGTCAAAATAATGTGCAAAACCAAACCAAAGGGACTATTGTCTTCTTATGCTTGCACCAGAGGTTATCACCACCAGTACACACTTATAAAGCATGGAATAAACACGTCAGTTGCTGCGTGTGAGGCTGGTGACTGTCTAATGAGCTGTAACGTGTACAGTGTGTTTAGACTCCATCCTCAATCCTGCCTAATACTCCTTCTCCATTCCCCAAGCCTGGCCGCAACGGGAGATAAATCTCCCCGGGAGCCACATAATATGCCTCCTTGTTGTTAATTGAGATTTAGTGCTTATATTAACATTAACATAGGGATTAAAGTTAAAGAGACAGCCAAAATAACTATGGCATGTCCTGTTAAATGCAACCTATATCCCCCACCGCTTCAGACAGATCTCTCATTTCACCTGTATTTATACCGACAAGACTCGCACTCTGATTCATACAGTAGAGAATAAATAGCGAGCTGGCTGTAGATTGTCATGGGAGTGGAAAAATAGAGAGTAGAGGGGGCTGGGGAGTCGTGAGGTCTGAATTTCAGAAAGAGTCGCAGAGGAAGTCATAAAGCTAACTATCTTTAATATGAGACAGTGGATGATTAAAGCTAAATAAACAATGTTTGCAGACACGGAGACGTTTGGCCAAGTAATGGCACTGAATCACATCCGCTGGCATTCCCACAATATAGCAGGGGATGGTAAATTGACTCCTCTCAGTGCAGTCGGGTTTGCATTTGGGGATTAATTGTGGTTCTTTTTACAACAAGACAATTTTGCTTGACGCTGCATTCATTATTTTGCGTTTGTTTTTGAGACTCAGAAAATAGCAGCCTTGAAGTGTGTCGGCAACCAAACTCTCAGTAATTATGCAAAAAAGGGTCTGTTATATGTCTCATATACACAACACATGAGTCTACGCAGTCTGCTGTTTTACGGTATCAGTTTCCGTTGAAAGGTACCTGCCAAGATGTGTGCAAGCTTTTACCAGACCTCGCTTTTTGATCTGCGACTCCACGACACCATTGTTTAGCTTTTTCCAGGATGCTGAATGAACCTTTAATTACTAACGCCTCGCGTGAGGATTTCGGGCCAGTGGGCCCCTACAGTAGCCAGTCGTGATAGTGATCCTGCTTTGTGTTAGCATTTCTGTTTGTGCGATATCCATCTCGGAGGGGGGTTCCTATGGGCTGAGCGGAGGGGTTCCTGTCCTGCTCGCTTTTGTAGCACAGGAGAGTTTCCCGGATTCTGTGATGTTAGAAACAGGAATACAAAGGGAAGGAAGACCTACATACAGCAACCAGGATTCAGTAATGTGATACAGATGGAATCCATACCGGTGGCTTGATGAGAGGGTCTGTCATTAAAAGAACCGTACCTCTACTAGTATAGACTACAATATAATAGCTCCAGCCTTTTTTTTTACTGCCAGCCTCCTCCAGATGGGGTCTTTGTGGTGAATGTGGAAAGGTATACCTGACCGCACTGTGCAAACTCAAAAGTGAGCTAAATGTACCTGACGTTCGGCTTCTGAAAGGTTCTCCGCTGGTCCTGATCAAATGTCGCAAATGATTGAATGTGATTCCTTTTGGAAGGGCTATTGTACAGAAGGAAAAGAGAAAAATGCCATGTATCCAGGACCACCTATGACCCTCTTTGAAAGATTGTATGTAATTTGGGCAACTAATGTTTGTGAAACTGCGCTGCAACTCACAAAGGATTCATTTTCTGATGCTTCCTGGCTTTTAAATGGATCCAGATTGCTGGCTTGCCAAGATGACAGTCACCCTGTTGTCACTGACTAAGCCCTAAGGGAAAAGTCTGTACCGCAGATATTGCCAATGACGACATACATTCTACATGGTGGCATGCGGAGCGGAAAGTCAGTTAAAACCACAAACTGAGTCGTTAAAGAGGCTTTGTGTCAGCGACGTTCTTGTGTCTTTAGAATGTGACTGATGACAAAAAAGTTTCCCCAGTTTGTTTTCTTTTTTCTTTGAATGTTTGTGTGTGCCATTTTACTGTGATTCTCAAAGTGAAAGGGCAATGAAAATGTGTTTTGATGGGCTGCTGTTCAAAGAAATTATAATACAGAGGCCATTCCAGGGCAACACCAGGGTTGCTTCATTTGAAACCAAGCAGCATTTCTGTGGTAAGACCTGCAATAGGTTAACTACATGTTGCTCTCACTTTCCCTCTAATATTCCCACTCATCATTCAGAGTGCAGACTTAGCAGGAGTATCAGCTTATTCTCCTGGGCTATAATTTCATTTCCATACAGTGCAGACTTATAGCTCGCTAAATGAGTCTATGTGTGACGGAGGCTGGAACCACGCGGTTTATTAGGAACAACTTTGGTTCTGCTTAGTTTAAATGTACCAGTCCACCCGTCCTCAAGGGATGTTGGAGGGTCCAACCACCTCCCTGCCCACGGGCCCCCGGCCAGAGCCAGACAACGCCAAGAAAATGTGGTGAAACTCACCTCAGAATATGTGTCACGTTCTTCTTAGTCACTCCCGCTGTGCTGCAGGTCCAAGTCTCAGCCTCGGTGGAGGGTAACACAAACTGCACAGCAGGAGGCCATGCGGGCCAAATCCAACTGCACACGAATGCAGAAATATGATTGCTTTCATGACCACACACGCCTCACTCAAAAAACACCACAAATTAAGTGTACACAAACACACTTCATAATCACAGGGCAACTGTGGACGAGGGCAAATAAACAGACGTTGTTGTTGCCAGCGTCGGTGCAGCTGCTCATGCAAGGAGACGGGAGTCTTTGTGGCACCGCGCGGGCGTCGGAAACCTAGGTAGCTAAACCACAAGCAGCAAGTGTGCAAGAGGGATTTTTGGAAATGTTGAAGTGCCCTCTCATTCGCATGCCAGTTACCTCTTTCACAGCCATTGTCAGTTCTGCAGTTCTTTACGTTAGTTTGATTGTGTCCCCCCCCAGTCTGCCAAGAGCCGCCCTACTCTATCTCTGATTGGATTTTAACTCTGATGTGGATGTTTTCAGATGGACAGCAGCTCTTGTATATAATTAATTAATTAATTAATAATGAATTATGTCCTGATTATGGGAGGACATTTTTGTTGCTATGCATGTTGCCTTAATGCATGGCATACGATTGCAGAGCCGTTAGTGATGTACATATTGATGTGGTGTCATTATTAAATCCAATTTTTTACATAAAAGTTCATCACACAGGGTTATTCAGAAAATTCAAAATGGCACTTAATATCAAAAAAGTATGCCAACCCTTGGCATGGCGTCTTGTCAATAAAATGTCAGCGGCTGAGTGTGCTGCTCCGCTGTGCCCCACTGGCCGGCTTCAGCGCAGCACAGACGCAGCTTTGTCGACTCGGCAGAGGAGACCGGGCCCCGCTCCGAATCCATATTTGTATGTGATGATGGAGCAACTCGAGCTTGAATAGAAACTGCGCCCAAAGCTGCTTCATATGGCCCTTTCCTGTTCTTTATTCTTAGTTGAATACCAGAATGATTTGGATTTTGTTTAGTGTGGTTGCAATCACTTTAGATGAATGACGTCTTTGTTTGGATTGAAACTAAGGAGTTAATTTAACTGAACAAAAGAACATTTTAAAATCACCTAATCCTCAAAGGTGGTTTGAAACAAGGTTAATCTTGGTTGGCATGCACACCATCACTCAATCATGTGTGCCACAGGTCATCCACATTGTGAAGATACGTAAACGCACACTCAAACATGAACATACAGATAAGTCCGAACACTGCACTCAGTCTCCATCACATGGTCTGACGCAGAGTTTTCACCTGCTGGCTCTGCATTCACAAAGACCTTATTGTGACCAGTTGGATTCCACTGTTAGTCCCGGGTGAGATTATAGAGTTTTGGAACACACACACACACACAAACCTGCATTCTTCTCTGGACACGCTTTAACACCAACACCCGCATTGATGAGCATATGGAGCTAAACTTGCATGAAAGAAGCATGGACCACATATAAGAAGGGAATAAGTCATGGGGAGAGTCTCACACACTGTCACAACTTGCTCATGTGGCAGGTTGACTATCTATCTAAATGTAAAAGCTCTTACACCTTCAACATGGTGCTGTTTGAAACAAGGTTACTATTTCTAGCATTTAATCCTATTAAGTTTCATAATAGTGTTTTTGGTGAGTATGGTAAATCAAGCTTTTTATTTTATATGCTGCAAATGTATTTGACAAAAGGGTTGAATTTCACAAAACCTTTTTTTACTTTTAGTAGGAATGCCACTGCCAGATAGTCTTAGTTTCAGTAAATATCATAGGCCAACATCACCATCTGCTGGAGAAAACACAAATACGAAAAATAAATAGCACTGGTATGTAAGACTTGTTTTTAAACATTAGATTAAGATATTTAGGCTCTGGTCCTAAAAATTAGCTGATTTTGTGGCTGCATGTTTTAGCGGGATACTAGTCATCTACATCTAAACTCAACCAGTTTAATACATGCCTAAAATCAACCTTTTAATTACAGGTCTAAACCCAACCACTCGGGACACATGCCTAAAACCCAACCTGTTAATTGATGTTCATCAATTTGATAATTTGTATGTACAGTTGTTACTTTGCAAAATGTATAACACAATGCAATTTGGTACATGTATACACAAGGAATTGGTGATTTGCATGTACAGTAGCTTTGATGCAAGGTTCACACCATACTGTAACATTTGTTTATTACACATGTTATAAACATGTATTGATATTTGATGTTACACTGTTTCTGACACAATGTGTTTCATGACTGGATACTAAAGGGTTAATTGCACTTTGTATGTCAGGTGACATATGACCGTACGCAGCACCGGCATATAGCCCCTCCTTTCTCACAGCATGTCCAAAGAAGCGATAGCTTTCGACACGCCTCTTAAATTTTTGTTTTGCTACTTTTGTTTCTTTTATTATGTATAGTTAGCCTGAGAAAGTTCATTCGAACCGAAAGGTCGCTACATTTTATTATATCATTTGAATGCCTTACCAAGAATAAAAAAGGGACTCACGCTCCCGACGAACAAAACAGACACGGTCCGGGAGACCCCCAGTTGACCACCTTATAACACTTGAGGGAGTCTAGGGGTGGAGAGTGCATTGGTGGTTTCACTGCTCTTTAGCAGCGTTACTGCCCAAACTTACCTAACTTGATTGTTCCTTCAATTCACCTGTCCTCAGCTACTCCTCTGTCTCCCTGATTGTCCATGCCCTACACTTGTGCCAGATTGTCTATGTAATTCTCTAGTGTTTGCATCGCCTTCAAGCCTAAGTTTCTTGTTTTCGTTTTTCAGTCCCCTTTTTTCTACTTTTTTTTTCGACTAGTAAAGAGAACCTCTTAACGTTCCGGCGGCCCGTGCGCTGGAGAACGTACATTCATCGTCCATCTATTTATAGTTAGGTACTAGTGTCGTAAACCTACGATTCTTGTGATTCTAACTATCCACTCCATTTCAAGATCGGACCACCACAGCAGCTACAAGCAACCTTTTTGTCAGACAACAACGAACAAACAAACGTTTTTAAAATCAAGCCGACTCACCGATGAAGATTCGTTTTGAGCCACAGGTCATCACATTCCAATAAAAACGGTCTTGTTACGTCGTAAAAAGGTCCATACGATCCAATACAGTAAAATATTTTGGCCAAAACAGGTGATTACATCCATAAATATCCACGGAATCGGATTTGTCAAATGACGCTGGATTCGAATAGCCAATGAAAAGACGAAAACAACGATGTCCCGCCTTAGGGCGCCAGATAAGTGAATACTGTCTCACCTTTCATTAGGGCCTAAAATGGAGTCTCCAAATGGTCTTTATTGGAAAACGCCATAATCGCTAGAATCATCTGCAGGCATCTATTTCACAAACATATTCAGGTGGAAATAGAAAATCTTCTACTTATGTGTGTGCCAACTTATATTACTCAATGTCAGCAGCACTTAACACACCTCGACTCATGCCATCAGCATCATTCACATCTTCTAATAACTCACCTGTTAGATTGATACTTTGTTACTTTTTTTATAATTTCATGCCTAAACCCAACGTGGGATAGCCATGACATCATTATTAATAATATTATGCACACCTAAACCCAACCCTCACATTTAATTACAAGTTAAGGTAACGCAAAGCCTAACTGGTACATCAGCACTATTTCAGTGTACTATTTCTCTATGTACATGGGTTTCAATTATTTGTTTATTACAAGGTGTTGTGTTCAAAACTGTATGCAAAAAGTTTATCTGTAACATTTCTGCTATTTTACACAAATATTGTTATGATTTAGAATCCCGTGGTAACTACACCACAGTTTATTTTTATAGATATTAGAGGAAATGCTTGATGCTACAATAAAGGGCTAATTGACCTTTCTACGTCAGATGACATTTCACATCTGACCTTACGCAAAGCCCCCCCCCCCCGCCCCCCCCCCTCTTTTCTACAGCAACCAGTTCTAGACATGGCTCTCGACTACTAAAGGCACTTTCTCATCCAGTAGAAAGTTTAGCCTGATGAAGGTTTAATATTACCGAAACGTCACCATAATTGTTCTGTTTAGTTATTATTATTTAATTATGTTATGCCCTCAAGAAAATAAAAGGTAAAAAAGGCTTTGGCTAACTATTATCTTATCCCTCAGGGCCTACTGGGCCTGTTATGAGGTGCCGCAGCCATGTTCGGAGCTACGGTTGCGGGTGCCGATAATGCCGGAGGCCCACGACGTGGCGGAGGTCCAGAGACCAGGCCAGCTTCCCTGCACACAGAGCGAGACCCGTCCAGCAACGACCGCAGTGGGTGTGCCTACCATCACAAGACCGACTACAGCCCTTCAACCTGCAGTGCGTCACGGCGATGCAGTCCCCCTTGCCGGCACAAGCACCCAACGTGGACCCGAAACATACAACTCTATTCGGCTCCGCAGCTCTCCTCGTCTATGGCGAGACGCGTCGGACCACTGTCACAAGCAACGGACGCAGACCCAACAGAAGACAGACAGGACCCTCCTCGTCGGCACAACGATCCGAGGAAGAGACTGTTCAACGACCACAAACACAACACGGTACACCAACAGCCTGTACAGAGGGAACGGGACCAGAGCAGACCCAGATCTGATGACTCAAGACTTTGCCCTGAAATACTGCATCTTCCAGTCATCTAAACAGCTCACCACTTCATAATGCGAGTACAAAAAAGCACCCCCTCACCATTAACAAAGGGATTAAGCTGCTATCCACTCATTAAACTCGCGGTACCAAATCCCCAAAACCAGTTGCTAATTGAGAGTAATGCTAAAAACTGGGCTCACACCACATTAGTGTAGTCCTGGCAACGGGGATGCTGGCGAAACTTAACGCCGCTCCGTCTAGGACTGTTTTTATTTGTTTATGGAGATTATGGAGAAACGTTTTCTCCTACTGCCGACCTGACTAGTGTGAGTGTGTTGATGCAGAAAGCTGCCCAGGAGGATCTGATCCTACATCAGATGGATGTTAAAACCGCTTACCTGCATGCACCAATTGATTGTGAGATTTACATGGAACAGCCAGAGGGTTATGATGTGAAATCTCAGACAAATGAGAAGATGGTGTGTAGACTAGAGAAGTCACAATAGGTCGAAACTGGAACAGAATGTGAAAACTTGTTTGTACAGAATCCAGCCGATCACTGTGTTTATGAGAGAGAAACGGAACATGACAAGGTGATCATACTGATCTGGGTTGATGACCTGGTTATTGCAGCCAGTGATGAGAGTGCTTTAAAAGCAGTAAAAGAGATGCTTACTGTGAAGTTCCAGATGAAAGATTTGGGCAGACTGAAGAATTTTCTTGGTATCACTTTTGACCAGTGTAATGGATGTGTGACCATGTCACAGCAGAGCTATGTTGACAAGCTGCTTGACAGGTTTGATATGCAGGATTGTAAACCCAGGTCAACACCTTGTGAACCAAAGCTGCATTACACTGATGAGAAGCTAGGTGACCCCAGAAAATACAGAGAGGCAGTGGGTAGCCTAATCTACCTAACCTCATGCACCAGACCTGATCTGAGTTTTGTTGTGAGCAAAATGTCACAGCATTTCAGTGAGCCGACAGAAGAGCAGTGGACAACTGTTAAGCATATGCTGAAATATTTGAAGGGCACAAATTACAAAAAGTTGTGTTACAGAAAATATGATGAGCTGAGGTTGTTTGCTTACAGTGATGCAGATTGGGCAGGTGACGCAACTGACAGACACAGTACAACTGGTTATTGTGTTAGTCTGAGTGAGAATGGTCCCCTGATTTCCTGGAAGACCAAGAAGCAGCCAACTGTAGCACTGTCAACCTGTGAGGCTGAGTATATGGCGTTGGCCGCCACCACACAAGAGTGTCTTTACTTATCTCAACTGCTTGAACATCTTGATGACCTAATGATGTACCTAAGATTTTTGAAGATAACCAAGGTACAATTGCATTAGCCAAGAATCCAGTCAGCAGACAGCGATGTAAGCACATTGGTATAAAATACCATTGTGTGAGATTAACTGTTAATGACTGTAAAGTATGTTTGGAGTATTGCCCCACATTGTGGGCCAATGGTAGCTGACCTGATGACAAAACCAGCTACTAAAGCAAAGCTACTTACTTTTTCCATGTTCTTGTTTGGGGCATAGCCAGTTAAGTGCAGTTGGTTTCCATGTTTGTTTGTTTTTCTTTGTATGATTTATGGTTGTCAATAATGTGTGATCAAGTGGGGGTGTTAATTGAAGCAACTGATTGTGCTCCCAATTATTGCCGATGCATTTCAGGTGTGAGTGTGTCATGTGACTGGCTATATAAGCTGATGCACCTGTGCAAAATAAAGTTGTTCTTTTCTCAGAACTCAGATCCAGTCGCTGCATGTCGTTTGTTCTCCCAGGTTAGCATGTGTTGAGTCGGTATATCTGGCAGTCAAGCTCTGTTTGAAATGCTGCATCTTCCTAACTCTCCAAACTATCTCTCTCTCCAAACTCTCAACCAACAACACACATTTTGAATGGAGCCTGAGGTGTTTATATTGCTGTCAAACCTCCCGGCAAAATCTGAACCGCTTGCCGAAGCAGTCTCGTGGTACAGCCGGGTAGCGAGGCTTCGGACGTCATCATTTTTGGCTCCTCCCCTACATGAAGCAAGCCTCGATACGCGCTTCGAGGAAAGCCCCCTCCATTACTCGACACACGCTTCGAAGCGTCGGCACATCTCGTAACAACACTACTAAAAACTGGGCTCACACCACATTAGTGTAGGCAACGGGGATGCTGGCGAAACTTAAAGCCGCTCCGTCTAGGACTGTTTTTATTTGTTGTTTTTTTATGAATTTAACAATCATTTAAATCATTAAACATTTTATTTAACAGTGTAGCCATTCTTCTGACTTAATTATTCTGCAAATCTTGGATTATTTTTTATTTTGTTCTTTGGTTCCCCTATTTTAGTTTGTCTGTTCTGCATTATTTTGTATTTGTAATTTTCTATTCATCTATTGTGTTCATTGCCTATATGGCATTGTCTCCTTTGCCTCATGTATTTTCTGAAATGTTTACTTGTATTGATGTTATGTTTTTACCTTGCTTCTATGTAGAGCACTTTGTAAACCCTGTTTTTAAAGGTGCTATATAAATAAATGTATTATTATTATTAGTCATTCATCAAGAGCGAAATAGATGAGTTACATAAACTATCCAGTGGAGTCACCATCTGCAAGACAGTCGGAAAGAGCCTGAGACACAGACAGTCGGGAGTTGGGATTGAATAAAAACTATTGAGAACCTCAATACCGAGTGCTGGTGTCATTGTGCGAGGGCAAACTCACGGGGCTAACGGGAGCTCGTTACATTTACAAAAGGCTTTAAGTTTACGATGGCACAACTGTCCCTTCTGAACAGAGGTCTCAATTGCATCGCTACAATGGGCACAAATAAAGATATTGAACAACGAGGTTGTTATGAAATGCAACAATATCACAGAAAATTAAAACTGGTATCCTATTATGAGCACACACCAGACTCTGAGCAACTGCCTTTCATACACAAGTCGGTGTGCACAAATGCCCAGCGAAATTATTAATCTTATGAAGGCTGATGTACAGTCGAAAAGAGCCTGAGACACAGACAGTCAGGAGTTGGGATTGAATAAAAACCATTGAGAACCTCAATACCGAGTGCTGGTGTCATTGTGCAAGGGCAAACTGCCCAAAATCCATAAACACCCCATCAAGTGGAGTAAGCCACACGAAATTCCTCCAGGTAGACCCAGTGTGTCTGATTGCAGCAGTGAGACGTATCACACTGCAGAATATCTGGATTTCTTTCTGAATCCTCTCTTGACCACACACCCAAGTTATATTAAAGACACATACCATTATGTTAAAAAAACTACAAATCCCTGACAACGCTATTCTATTGACAATAGACAGACAATCTATATACCAACATTGACTGATGGCATACATACATACAGGCCATACAAAATGTGTTTTGGGAAATACTCAAACAAAAAGAGACCAAATAAAGGACTATTGGAGATCAATCTGACCAAAAATGACTTTCAAGTGTTTCCTGCAGATTAAAGGTACAGCGATGGGAAGAAATTTGCTCTGGCATACGCAAACATATTTATGGCTGGGGAGCCTCAGCCTTACAAGCATGTGTAAAGAAACCTCTACACTATTATAGGTTTCTAGATAACATTTGGGGTGTGTGGACCCACACAAGGAATTTTAAAACTTTTTGAGCACTCAACAACCACAAAGACTCAATAAAAATAAAATCCACCAGTAGTCTGACCTCGGTTGATTTCTTAGTGACACATTTCAAGAGACCCACATACTTGACATTAAAGTATTCTTTAAAGAAACAGACACACATGCTGTGCTCAAGACAGGTTTTCACCCTAAATGTCCCATCCACGGTGAACCTGGTTAGTAAGTGTAGAATCAACAGGGACCTCATCACTACAGAACCACAGCATTATTACGGCATTCAGGAGGAATAAAAACATAGACCTCCTTGTAAAAGCAAACATTAAACCCCTTTCCATTCCCAAATCTAGGAAACGGGGCGATTACTTCAAACACAGACAGTACAACAATAATACAGGAGAGGTTTTCCAGACAATGCCCCGAGGAAATCTCAGCACAAAAGAATACATTTATTTGGTTTCATGCAAACAATGTTCCTTACAGTATGTGGGAGAGACGGGAAACACACTTTCCACGCGATTTGCCCAACACAAACATAATATCTTGAAGAAGAAAAAGACATCTACACCATTAGTGAAACACTACTCCCTTCTTACCACAATAATTGATTGTAACCCCAGGTGGACCACTCCCCAATAGAAAGATGCAGAAAGAAGCTGGATTTCCAGATTGGACACGAGGGAGCCGGGTGGCCTCAATGAGCGCTGAAGAACTCAGGGTGTAAGTCGGCAATGGACAGAGCATCATGGTTCTGAATTCAAAACGGCGTGATCGCCACAACTCCACAAACCCTAACGAGCCTGTGCTTCCTGACTTGTATCCTGAGTACTCTTTATCATTTAGAAAGCCTTCCCGATTTTAACTGGTTCACCATCATCTTTCAAGCTGTTGTAACTATTCTATTAATAATATCTATAAATCTATATTCTTATTAAAATGGTTCGTGGACGGACTTCCGGTGACGCCATGTTGTGAGAAAGTCGCAAGGAGTGTTTGCTCCCGCAAAATTCGGTGTGGTTTGCAAGATAATAATAACATTGTAACGACAAATGGGATAAGTTTAGTCCTAAGCAAAGACATGAGCACGTCGAGAGACACAAGAAACGCAGGGAAGCAGCAAAAATTCCAAGAAGAGAAAAAAGGGAAAAAAGAGCCGCTGTTTAACGTTGCACCTGGCGAAGCTAGGGGAGAAGAAGGAGCAATGAACATGGCGGAGATACTTCGAGAACTGAAAGAATTGAGGAAAGAAAACCAGGAGTCGTTTACTGACACCAAAGCCTCGCTGTCTAGACTGGAAACATCGGTAACGGATCTAAAACAGCGGATGGAGAAACTCGAACAGAGGGTGGAAGAGACGGAGACTAGAGTCGGCGTAGCAGAGGAGTCAACGACATGAGCGGGTTCTCCGACATCTGGTGAGACGCGAGGCGGCCCTCACCGACCTATGTGATGATCTGCAGAACCGAATGCGGCGCAACAATCTGAGAATCTATCAAGTCCCTGAACAAAGTGAAAAAAGCGACACGGCTGTATTTGTTAAAGAGCTTATTAAAAACACGCTGCAGCTCCCACCTGAAATTAACGTACACATTGAGAGGGCGCACAGATCTTTGGGGCTAAAACCAGACAACATCGCACCGCCGCGCTCCATCATTGTGAGGTTTCAAGACTATACTGTAAAAGAAGCGGTGCTACGACAAGCATGGACGCAGAAACAAGTCCAGTTTCAGGGAAAGCTTATATACTTCGACCAAGATTACTTTTCGGAGGTACAGAGGAAAAGAGCGCGGGTACGTGGAGTTATAAAGCAGCTGAAGGAGAAGGGGATTCGGGCTGGATGTCGCTTCCCTGCGCAGCTGAGAGTCACCTTGGAGACGGGAGTGAAAACTTTTCCAACGCTGGTAGAGGCCCTGCCGACACTTGGGGAGTTAGGCATAGTGGTGCAAGTGAGTGAGAGAGAGAGAGAAGATGGAACGGGAGCTTTCAAGGGCGACATGGCAGGAGAACGGGAGGAGAGGAGGAGGAGGAGGAGCCGCTTCTCTGAGGGACACTGATGTACGGTCTTTTCTGCAGGACTGAGAAAATGACATTTGTGCTCAGGTAACGCTAACAGACTTTTGAAAGTCGGTGCTACACTGTAAAATGTAATTGCTGACCTTACTTAAAAAAAATAGTGGGTTTAACTCATGTCTGCTTAATTTGTTGACCATACTTAAAGAAACTTGGTAAAGAACACTTTCTGGTGAGTAAAGTTATTAAACTTATCATCTTAAGTAACCTTTACTTTAAAAAAACGAGTGAGGAGGACCCATTTGCAAAGCTCGGAGAAACTCGGCCACACTCGACTCGAATACGCATGCGCAGTCGACTACTGAAGACGTTCTTTTCGTGAGGTGGAATGATGAAAGCGGGAAGAAAGCGCCATTGTGTGAAGTTATTTTAAGGTAAGTGTCAGCTTCATAATAAAACGCTACCTTTCATCTATTTAGTAAACGTCGTTGTCTCTTCGCCATATCAGTAGTTGAATGTTAACTTTATGTCTTCTATTTCGAAAGCTAACGTTAGCGTTTAAGCTAGCTAGCCCGTCAAGTCCACCGCGTGTAACCCCTCTAGAAGAGCTTTAGTGTAAATATAACCACAACTTGTTTCAGCAAATTTAGCGGGCTTGTTAGCGGGTGCAATGATAATGATGTCAATCTTTCAGGGCCACTCTTGAATTCGCTAAGCATGTCTTTTTTTATTGTCGATGGTGGTAAATGGGTGGAAGAGACCTCGTGGGGAAACGAGTCACAATTCGAAAGGAGTTTATTGCTAAGCATTTTTTTAATGGCAGACAGGACGTTAGCGGTTATTAATAACCGTGGCTGTCTCACTCATGTGCACTAAACGCACCGCATTACGGGAGTCACACAACGTTGCTGTCATTGAATTTAAGATTAAATGTAATGTTAAAATGCTGCGTTCACACTAAACGCGGCGCAAATTCTTCGCACGACCAGGTCCCATGCAAAGTCAATGCACAGACGCGTTTAGACGCGAGTTCGCGTCAGGCGACGCGTTAGACGCAAATCGAATTTTTCGCCCGAGTTTAAATATTTCAACTTTGACGTCGAGCGATAAAAATCGCCTCGGGTGATAGCCAATCAGCGTTGAGATGCTCCGCCCGTCAATGTCCTGCCGTTGTTGAATCAGAAAAACATGGAGGACATCGTAGCGGTTTGTGGACCCCCCGAGCTCTTTAATACAGCTACAGGTTAGCCTGAAGTAGCGCTGGAAGCGGCAGTCATCCAGACGCAGTTCCTGGAGAAGACGGTGAAATTCATTGAGCTGTGTGCGGCGACGGGTGATGTTATGAACCCAAATACGAGGGCGTCTGGTGTTCCGACGTTTGTGGGATTTACACAACAAGTATAGAGTAGAAATAGTGGCTATTTATTTCATGACGGACGGCGGTAGTTATAACTGTTTACGGAGATAAACCACGCCCCCTTTTCGCCTCTCAACGCGCCTGTGCATTGACTTTGCATGAGATCTGGTCGCACGTTTGTTGTGAACGCAGCACAATTTGTCGGGCGTCCAAACTCACGCGAGTAAATGCTGCGTTTGGTGTGAACGCAGCAGCTTCTCAAACTGTGGGGCGCGCCCCTCTAGTGGGGCGCAGTGGTACTACAGGTGGGAGGAAATGCAGAAATACCTTTTATTGAGAAGCCTGCAACCCCATTTAAAAAAAGATTTGTAGTGGAAAGCAGCTCATTGCAGTCACTAATACTAATACAACTTGACACACTGTACTCATTTTATTTTGCACAGGTTGCACGTTATTATTTTGAAAATGTATGCAATGTAAAACTCTTTATTGACAAAGATTTGAACTTGTTTTGTTTAGTTTTTCACAGATTGCACTTATTGTTATTATCTTGAAAAGATATTCAGTGCAAAACAGGTTAATTGCAGTCCCAATAAGCTATTTCTTTGCCAGTGTGCTTTTTTGCACATATATAACTTTATTTACATTGTTCTAACAAAGTTATTTGCACATTTGGTTTACTTGAAAGTTATTACAGAGCTGTCAATTGATTGTCCTTAAACACTATTTTATTTGTTATTATTAACTATATATATATATGATGGCTAGTTAGCCGTAAAAATGCATCTTGACGAGGAGTTATTTGCAGTTTGACTAATTGCTTTTGTTGTTTTTTTTGTAGGCTTTGCAGAAAACTGGCAATGAATTGGAAGTGTAAGTACTGCTTGTTTTCTTCTGAAAAGAGGGCTCAACTGTTGAAACACTACCGCGTAAAACATGGAAGCTATGCCAGATTGACTCCAATTCTATGTCTTTACACGGATTGTCTGTGTTCATTCAAGTCATTTAATGCCCTCAAAGTGCATTTGACAAGAATTCACTCCCGTGACAATCATGATGGGCAGATGAGTGGAGCTGATGAAATCCCTGTGATATTCCATTGTCCTCTCTGCAACTTTAAAGAGCCCTCCACCGAAGAACTTTTTTTATCCCATTTGCGGCAACATCTCAAAAAACAGGAAATGGTTCAGTGTCCATATAAAAACTGCACTTTTGAGAGCAATGTCTACTCGACATTTAATGCTCATACATGTAAACTACATGGGCTTCCCAGTCAGAAGCAGTTGAAGTCTGACATTGCCGTGCACATAACGCCTCACAATTCAGATCCAGATGTGGCACAAGATGTACCAGGAAAAGAGTCTCTTTCCAATGATCCTCAAGATTATTTCCAAGAAGAAAATGAGGAAGAGGCTGAAGCTGAAAATTTGGATTGTTTACAGCCTCAACTGGAGCATAAATTAGCTTCACTCTTTCTTAAACTGCAGGCAGTCTTGCATATATCTGACATGGCACTACAAGAGGTAATTCAACAACTGAATCAAATTGTTCTTCTAACAGAGCCCCTTTTGCGTAATGCCATTCTGCAAATTCTCAATAAACATGGCATCAGTGACACAGATTCAGTTGTAAGAGAGATTATGAATGCTGTCAAAGAGAATAACCTGTTCTTGCAGATGACTGATGCTGGCAAGGCACTCTCTACGGCCAGTAAAAGAACATCATATTTTCAGAAAAAATTTCCGATGGTCACGCCAGTTGAATACAGGCTTGAAAGAGAATCACAGTCACTCACTTACGTGCCAATTCTGAAACTGCTACAACAACTGTTAAACAGGACTGATGTTCTGGATACAATTCTGACTCATGATGACAGTGTTGATGGATTTAACACTTATAGATATGGCACTCTCTATCAAGGAAATGAGTTTTTTAAGACTGAGACCTTAAGAATTGTGCTTTTGAGATTGCAAATACCCTGGGCACTTCAAAAAAGAAACACAAACTATGTGGTGTTTATTGGGTTCTTGCCAATCTTCCCACAAAACATCGCTCCTCTCTTCACTCTATTCAGCTAGCAATACTATGCAAAGCAAGTGCAGTCAAACAGTATGGCTATGCAGATGTCCTCCACCCACTTCTTCAAGATATTGATACTCTTGAAAAACATGGAGTCTATGTTGAGCAGTTAGGCGAGTGTGTGAAAGGAACTGTGCTCTATGTGTCAGCTGATAACCTAGGTGCTCATTCTTTGGCTGGTTTCCAGGAGTGTTTCACCGTACAGCATCCTTGTCGATTCTGCATGGCAAAGAAGAGCGACATTCAGCAGAAGGAGGTCCAGTCAGGAGCATTTGAACGCAGAACCAAACAGAATCATGACAGGCAAGTTTCTGAGGTTTTACAGAATCCAAATTTGGTGAAAGAGTATGGTGTGAAACGTCCTTGTGTTTTAACAGGGAAATTGGAACATTTCCACACAGTCACTGGGTTTCCACCAGACATAATGCATGACCTCCTGGAGGGTATAATCCCCATTGAGATGTCCTTGTGCATTAATGATTTGATCTCCAAGAAGTACATCTCCCTTGAGTCCTTAAATGAAGCTATCAAGCTTTTCCCCTACAAATTCACAGACAGAACTGATCAGCCTCAGATCATCTCAGCCACATATGCCTCCAGAGGTACGATTGGTGGTAACGCCCATGAAAACTGGGCACTTACAAGACTTCTCCCAATCATGATTGGTTTTGATGTCCCAGAAAATGATCACACATGGGAAATTGTAATGCTTTTGAAGGACATCGTAGAACTAACTGTGTCGTTTAGAGTCACAGAAGAGACTCTTGATTTCCTTGATGCCAAGATCTCAGAGCACAGAGGTTTACTTTTAACAGTATTTCCTCAGTTCAGATTGCGCCCCAAGCACCACTTCATTGAACATTATTCGCAGTTGATGAGGATGTATGGGCCGCTCAGAGATATGTGGACAATGCGCTTTGAGGGAAAGCATAAATTCTTCAAACAAGTCATTCGCAACACAAAAAACTTCAAAAACATCCCACAAACTCTGGCTGTCCGACATCAAAAAATTATGGCATACCATATGGACTCGTCCTCCTTTTTTAAGCCAGCCATACAAATGGACAAGGTGACAGTTACTTTGGTTTCATCTTTCCCTGAGAATATTCAGAACTTGCTGAAGGAGAGGTATGCTGCTCAGAGCACTGTCCTTGTCGCATCATCTGTGAGCATTGATAGCATCAAATACAATCCAGATATGATTCTGTCTATTGGTGCATGTTCATGTCTACCTGATTTTAGGCAAATTCACAAAATCCTTGTTGTTAACTGTAATGTTTTGTTTCTGTGCAAACATCTAACATCATGGTATAATCAGCATCTGCGTTCTTATGAGCTATGCAGCCATGTGGCATCACTGTCGGTCAACAAGCTCTCTGATCTGAATGACCCGTTTCCTCTGGCAGCCTACAGAATAAGGGGCAAAACATGTGTTACCCTTAGACATTATATTTTCTGCTGATTGGATGCTGAAGATTTGGATGTCAAGTTGTATGTATCTAAACTGCATTTTGGGATCTTTTGTAGAGTCACAACAAAGACTGGATATAAGGACCACACTGAGGATAATTGTAAACGACAATGACATAAGGAAAATTACTCTCCATGGGAAACCACAGACACTTGACTCACTCTTCAGTACAAGTTCTCCCTTCAGTATGAGGATCCTGATTTTAACAATGCCCTTGTCAACCTTACTGACATTGCTGACCTGCCTGATAAACCCACCCTAAAGATTATCGCCCAGGTTCCAACACCTACATCAAGCACAGCTGACACAGAGGGCAACTATCGGACCAAACTGCGCCGAGCTGGGTGTACAGATGTTGTCGTAAATGGAGGGAAAAGAAAAGGCCAAGCATCTCCGAGAACTGTCAAAAAACCCAAGCGGTTTAAAATCAACTTTCTACCCAATTTTCCTGAGGGAGAAGATGAGCTCAGTATGGAGTCCAAACGGAAGGAACTTGTCGAGGAGATGAAAAAACGTTGTCCAACTGCTGCTCTAATATCCAAGAATATGGACTCAACGTTTGCCTTGAGAAGAAAGGAGTTGGTGAACTTGGAACCTCCAGTGAAAGATACGGTTGAAAGGTGGCCAGAACTCTTCACAGAGAGTCAGGTAAATCCAAATTGTTTATTGAATACACTTATGTATGTGTATCCACCTGGAACTCATTAGCTACATTTGATACAGCAATTGCTGTAACCTATGTTCAATCTGGAAGCCATTGCAACACTAGTTTTCTGCCCAGTGTGATGGAGTATTTTGTAATGTGTTTAATGTCGGTATAATGACTAAATATTAATTAACCATACTCTTTCCTTTAGATTCTGGCTGAGTTCTGCCGCTTATCGGGCAAAAATCTGCAAGCACAGTTTTTTAAAGAACTCGACAACTACACTCCTCGCTTCCTGGAGATTTTTAAGTCCAAAGGGAGAAGTGTCGGCCAGACACTTCATGAATATCTGCAACAAGTCACACCAGGGGTAAGTTTCTCAAGCAAGTCATTTTTCTTTATGTGGTTACTAAAGTTGTGCCATTGAATGCAGAGCTGTCAATTGATTGTCCTTTAACACTTAGGAATTGTGTGTTTGAAATATTTTTTTAGAGTACAGATGTGACTGCGAAGCGGACAGCAGTCCTCCGTGGCCTTCCTATCATCCTTGGAGATGAGAACACAGAATTCTTCAAGACAGGCTTTGTAAGTAGATGCCCTATCTATCTAATGCGTTCTCTGTTAATCTTTTGGTATTAGCTACTTCTCTTCCAATCAGTGCTTCTATACTTTTTGATTCACTGATCACTTAAAAAAAATCACTATTACATAATTTTGGAGTTGGGATATTCAAAACTACTTATTTGAGTGTGACTATATTGTGGACAGGACATGGAATAGTGGGCTGCGGCAAAGGTAGTAATATGGTTTTGTTTAACCACGTATTAAACTTTTATTGATCAGAGGCGATATTAATAGACCCCTTCTACCATCAGACAGTTGAGGGTGTACAGACACCCGTTAGGTTGTTGGTTTTTCATTATTGAAGGTATTTGAGTTTTGGATGGCGTGAAGCTGCGACTTGACCCTATGGAAACACAGCAGATGCCACCAAAGGGTCCTGATCAGGGCTAACGACCTGTCATTTCTATTTCACTTAGTGTTTGATGCCACTCAGGCTCTTCTACATTCTGTTGTATTTACATTTGTGTTATTATTGTTGTTCCATTCAAATATCATCCTTATATGTAAATACCAGCCCTTGTGAGAATCCATATTCTTTATTATTAGCTTTTGCAACCATTCAGTGACTCAAATAATGAATCAATCAATCATAACACTCACTCTGGAGGAGCATCTTCTTTTACTTGATTATCTAATAGCATCAGAATACAAATATAACTATTGTGTGTTCTACCATAGAAATGCAAAGTGACATTTGATATGTAATTGTGTTTTTTATGCTGATATTGTTGCCAGGACTCCGATGACCTGGACATGTCCCACACCTCCATGGGTATCCTGACGGTGATTGCCGAAGGCACTGTGGCCTCTCCTCACTCGCTGCACCTGGAATCTACAACTGCCATAGTTTTGGAAGGAAGAGTAGTGATGGGTGACCTTGAGAATCTTCCGCATGCCATGGAGCTACTCTTCGGACTTATTTACGGCCTGAATTTGGAGTACCCTCAACAACTGAGGAACACCGTTGAATTTATTCAAAGGGTGCTTCTCTCACTTGGACCGAAAACCCTAAAACCGAAAATACAATCGCTCAAAAATCTACTGATGCAGTAAGTTGATGTGCATGGTGCATCTCCAATAGAACTTTATGATTTTTTTGGTCATGTAGTCGGTTGACTATTGAGTTTATCTTTTTGTTTGTTACACATCATGATGGTCAAGTTCAGAAACACGACAGTTCACCATTTTTCAGAGTGATAAAAAGGCATTTTGATTTTATAAAAGTTGAGGATGTTAATGTCAAACATATGTAACAATGTTACAAGTTACAGACTCATCTGCTTGATTGTTTTGAATTTTGCAAATTTGCCAAAACTGTGTTCATCAGTTACTAAACTTAATCTGGCAATGTCTAATGTTTTAAGCACGTTGTTTGAGAAATGTGTGTTTTTCTTATAAATAAACCTTGTCTTCCATTATAACTGTTTGCTATCTTTGTTTCAACAGCTTATAGTTTGTAGTTCAGCTTACTTGAGAATTTTAAGGCAATCGGTTTCCTGATTATTTCCTAGTAATGTGGATGCTTAGATAGTAAAGATAACTTTTTAATATTAGTACTGCTTACTTAATATAACTTGGATCTTTAAGTTGTCTGAATTGAATATTTATTGTCAACATAATTAAAGATTTTAAGTTAACTTCACTCATATCTTTTAAGTTATCTGAATTTAAATTTTATAGTTAGCCTAATTAATCATTTTGAGTTAACTATACTAATGTTTACTGCAATTATATGAGTTGCCTAAACTCGTTTTTTTCAAGCTTTATGAACTTAAAATTATTGAGCTACTTTACTTAGAAATGTTGAGGCAATCGGTTTCCTCACGTTTTTCAAGTAAAGTCAACTTATTACATTTTACAGTGTAAGTTTAACGTTCGACAGGAATACGACATTATATCTATCCCCTAATATGACATTTAAAACAGTCAAAAACATATAATATCCTGTTTATACAGTATAATTCACATGGATACATATATTG
The DNA here is from genome assembly GCF_009769545.1 of Cyclopterus lumpus. Lineage (NCBI taxonomy): Eukaryota > Metazoa > Chordata > Actinopteri > Perciformes > Cyclopteridae > Cyclopterus > Cyclopterus lumpus. The sequence continues at coordinate 16,459,704 of NC_046985.1, forward strand.
ACACAAGGTAAATGGGAATTAGAGGCTAACCTCATTATTGCAGATGAGGATTGGGAATGCTCTTGGTTGTATTGGCACAAATGTTTAAGTAGTCCAACCTGGAGAGAATTTAGTTGGAAGCTAAGGATGAGATATTTTAAAACACCCTTAGTAATATCTAAATATGACAAGAAGTATTCCCCTCTCTGCTGGAGAGGTTGTGGCCTAATAGGAGACTTTTCTCACATTTTCTGGGATTGCCCTAAATTGCAGAAGCTCTGGGAGGAAGTAAAGGGAGATAAGTGAGATCTTGAACTTAGACAGTTCGATCGACCCACAACAGCTGATTTTGGGAACTACACCTACAAGGGGGCTAGGAAAAAACAAACTATATAATAAGAGCTATGATGTTAATTGCAGACAAAATGATCACAGTTAACTGGCTCAGGCCCCACCCACCTACGGTGGACCAGTGGGCCCAGAGGCTCCAGGCTGTGAATTGTATGGAAAGTTTAACTGCAAGTCTACGACTCCGGATGGACATTTACTTTGCAAGATGGTCACCTGTCACAATCTATTGGTCAAAATGATACACTTGTATTACATATTGTTTAGTTTTTTTGTGTTTCCTTTTTTTTTGTATGGTGGTTGTAATCGTATGTAGTGTTGTATGACATACTATGTGGGACTCACTGTCAAGTGACATGTTCTAATAAAAGTTTTTAAAAAAGAAAGCCTTCCCAATTTCCCTATTCTAAGTGTGGCACCCTGGACATTTTAAGGGATAACATTGTTTTCAGAATTGTTATTGTATTAGTATCTTGCCCACCCGCCACCCTTATTTCCTGGTTATTGTAATTTAAAACTCTTTGTGTTCAACTTAAAACTCACCTGCTTTCACCAAAAAAAGCTGCAGGGCGATACTCATGTTCGACAATAGGTAGCAGTAGCAGGTTTTTGCATGACTAGCGCTGTAATTCTTGTCTAAAACAAGCGAGTTACACCAGCCGTAAAACAGACAAGATAGTCGCGATATGACGCAGAGATTCATTGGAGACTGTTTTGGTGTGTTCACAGCACAATAAAGTCATCTGGAATGCTGAATGGAAATTGTCATTCTTCAGTGTGTAACATAAGCATAACTATTAGTCTACATCTAAACCTACCCATTGGTTTATAATCTAAACTCAACCAGTTTAATACATGCCTAAACCCAACCACTCGGGACACATGCCTAAAACCCAACCTGTTTTAAATCACCGCAGATTAATTCACACATTTTTTGACCCTCAAACCTTTTTCGGTGCAGACTGAGCTCTATTGCTTAGAGTTGGAAAAACAGTTATTAGTTGTCTTTAAGTACATTTACTAAAGTACTGCTACACATTTGAGTACATGTAATTGAGTATTACCATTTTTCTACTTCACTACATTTCAGAGGTAATTCAGCTTTACTGATTCGGTTTCATACAAAATATTAATCAAAGAAATAATGATGCATCATTATAGATTTAACTACCCAGCGGTATATAGAGCAATGGTCACCAACCTTTTTAAGCCCAAGATCCCTGACCTCTGCCTTGGTGACAGGCAAGATCTACCTATTGAGGCCATCCAGACTTTACAACTTGAGGCTTTTTATTTGGCCTAATTGTAATTAAATGAAATCAAACACTTTGGTCCAGCTTTCAAATTGATGTGACCAAGAACACACCAAATGACTTAATTTCAGTGCAACATGAAAAGAAAATTATTTGTTAACCGCACACAATATGAACAAGAAAAAACACATTTGCAATGAGCAGGCTGGATGAACTACCAATATTATTGTTGTACTTATCAACTGAAGCTACAACACAACACTGACAACATTCTCAGTCAGTTACTAATGTAAGTTCAGTTCAGCTCTGTGTCCAATCACAATGCCATCAGAAGTCATGTGACTCCAGTCTGTGAGCTGTTTGTGACTGAACACCGGCTGTGAGCTTGTGGTTGGGCTCATCAGCACACAGCTAGTCTGAGGCAGTCTGTGAGCTGTCTGTGACTGGACACTGTCTGTGAGCTTGTAGTTGGGCTCATAAGCACAGACAGCCAGTCTGAGCCAGCCTGTGAGCCGGCTCCTGGATTTTGAATTGGTGATTTTCTGAACTCCACTTACGCAGTTTTCGGGACAAATTTGGCATTCATGTTTTTCTTAGAAGACAACAATAAAGTACAACCTGTGAAAAACTAAACAAAACAAGTTCAAATATTTGGAAATAAAGAGTTTTACTGAGTTTTACACTGAATCTAAAAACAACAATATTGTGCAAAAAATGTGTACCATGTGTGAGCCATCATTTTTTATCAGCATTAGTGGCTGCAATGAGCTGCTTTCCACTACAAATCTTTTTAAAACGGGGTTGGAGGCTTTATACGGCCACTCTCAATTCATGCTCAATGTTGAGCTTTTGTTTTGAACAGCAACAGCAGAAAAGCCGATCTCACGGAGGTAGGACCTGGCGAGTCGCCAAGAATCTTGGCCATTGCGCATGCGTAACCTGTTAATGCCGTAATGTAAACATTTCCGCGAAGGTACAGGCATTTCAACATGTATTTATTAATGACTTAGTTTTATGTCCGTGTGCTTTGAACTTGTGAATGTGTGAAGTTCTCAACCAAGGTCTTTCATTTTCCCCCTGCGCCCCACCTGTAGCACCACGGCGGACTGCGTTCCCCTCATTGGGGGAGCGCAGCTGAGAACCCATTTACAGGCGTTCATGAATCATGCGATCAGAGATCTTTTCTGACGTTGATCTTCTGAAGTCTGTAAGAAAACAATTCAGAAGACACTTCAGAAAATGTTCGAGAATGAGGAACAATGTGTTTCTGAATTTATTTTCATTTTATTTTGGAGAGCGACAGGGAACGTCTCCGAGATCAACCGATCGATTGCGATCGACGGGTTGGCGACCACTGATATAGAGTAATACAAATTAGCTTCACCTTTTCCCAGCTGCAACATTTAAGTAATCAACATATGAATCATCAATAATTACAATACAGTGATATAATGTATACGGTGCACCACCGACGTCTTTACGTTTCTAACCGGTTCTTCCCACTCTGCAACACAACAGTTGAGAAACCAACCAGCTCCATAGTCCGAAACGTGAAGATGGCCAAGCCAGGGACCACAGTCACATGCATTCTGAAGCCAGAGAGGGGGACATTGAATCCTATTTAAAACTACTGGATAAAGTTAAACGTAAATACACTAAGATTGTAATACATGCGGTAATGACTCCCGAATTCTACGATGTATATAGCTGCATGTCGTCGAGGTGGTGCCCAGCAAACTGTGGGCTTCGTAGATAATTGGCAGACTTTGAGATAAACCTTGTCTGATTAGGAGTGATGGCATTCATCCCACTTTGAATGGAGCGGATCTCATTCCTGCAAACATGACCAAGTTGATTAATGGATTAATCCATGACAACAAGTGTCCATTGGACCTGGAGGTGTCTGATGCCTGGTGAACCGGCTGATGCACCCCGCCCCCCCTCCTCTCTACCTCCTTCTGTTTCATGGATTGGAGTTCCATTCATACATTGTCATATTCATGTAATGTGTTTATGTAACTTTGTAAATGCTGTTCATTCTGAACACATGACATCTATTGCATCTGTCCATCCGGGGAGAGGGATCCTCCTCTGTTGCTCTCCTGAAGGTTTCTTCCCTTTTTTCCCTGTGAAAGGTTTTCCTGATCCGATGTGAGGTCCTGGGACAGGGATGTCGTATGTGTACAGATTGTAAAGCCCTCTGAGGCAAATTTGTAATTTGTGATAATGGGCTATACAAAATAAACTGAATTGAACAAAGAGTTCAGACCAGGAAGCAGAAGCATGGTCTTACACCCTTCTCTGCACTTCCATTCGAGCAGTTACCCACCCAAAACTCAATAGAGACTGTAGTGTCTGTCCCACGGCCACTTCAATTAATGAAATCAAATGTAACCAGAAGAGGAGTCATACAACATAACCTCATGAAAAATAACCTCCTCTTGCTTACCCTCCAGGTAAAGTTCAGCTCACTCCATATGACATAGTCACTGTAGGAAAAATATCACAAGGCCAGCTCCTAATTGGAGCCAGTGGAGCCGACTTGAATGACATGTTTTGATATAACTAGACAAATCCCTCTTCACAAGGCCAAAAAACCCACCTGAGAACATAGTTGTACGTCTTTCAAACCCCTAAATGCCCCTGATTAATCGTGCGACGTCCTTAGCACCTCTTCCTGGAATTCTGATGGGACCACATACTGAAAAACAGTATTACCCACAAAGTTCTCTCCATGTGGCATTCATTTTCTCACCAACACCTTACAGCACTTATCCCATCGACCCTACTTGGTTGAACAGCTCTCTAAGTACAGGATCAGCCCGTTGCACTTCCGGCAAGTCGCTGCGGGAAACAGACAAGAAGGCCCAAGCCGTCTGTGATAATCTGCTCAACCTCAGGTTCTGCCTCTCCATGCCACATAGCAAGCTGTAAAAACTGCGCACTCTCCTCAGGTATTTTTGTAATGGAGGGAAAAGATGTAACTATAGGAGGTGGCGGACTGTCGGCCAGCCAGGTCATTTCCAGAAATGATATTGTTAGGTTGTAGTGGATTTTATATATATTTGCACATGTAGATAAGAGAAGTTTATGTTTTAAATTAATACATAAAGGAAGATATGATAATTAATTTGGGATATTATGAGGAATATTCTGGAGGAATGTATTATGAAACATAAGAGAGGATCACTGTTTTATTATTCTGTTTTAATGACAAATGTAATGATTAACTGTATGATGCATGAGAATGAATGAATGTTTTATTGTTTAGACAATAGTTAAAATGGATGCCGATTGAAACCTAATGTGTTGCTTTTATTCGGAAGGCAGGATAATAGGGTTTTATTGTGAAGGGGAACTTCCTGTCCTTGACCGGAAGAGTGAGCTTTGACCTCGCCTGTTTACTAATTGGCGTAGCGAACAGAATGGCGGCATCCTTTGAACTGACCAATGGAACTAACCTTTAGGTGTGAATTCATTTGCATGACCATACTAACGACCGAGCATTTGTTCTGGGGACATGGTTCTACTGGTCTGGAGACTCGAGACAGCCCCGGTCTGTGGCTCCCTGGGAGCTGCACTCCGTCTGTGGAGAGTTCCTCCTTTCTGGCCCCACGATCGTGAACGCTACATGAGTATTATCTTTGCCATTAAATATTGTTAAACTTTAACTCGAATCCTGAATTTCCTGCGGCCACGGGACCCGGAGCTTTGAACACGAATCTTACAATATCCATACAGTACCTAATTGGCAATGCAGGATGTACACCCATGGCCATTTCACCCTGAACCACACCACAGTCGAGCTTATGCAGTACATTTAAACCCATTCCCAGCATTAGAAAGTACTCCCCAGTTTTAGTACCCTGAGTAAAGGCAGCACAGGACTCACAATGAATGTATCCCTGTATCTCTACGTATTTTTACCGGAACCTTGACATTACTCCCAGGCAGTGACACATGGCTGGTAGACGCAAAACCTGAGAAAGCCAACTGTTTCAAGCTGCAATCCCTTCCAGATTCTACCTGCTGACTGACATTTTGTTCCGGAACAGCCAGTGCGACAGGGCATGCACTTCTGTACCCACTGTTGGAACTTGTCTTAACAAGGGATTCAAAATGCCTTCCAATGTCCCCTGCCCTTTCAGTAATGCCATTGGTCACAAGCCTCAACCTGCTTCTATATATTTCTTATATACGTAGCATTGTGACTGGGAACAGAATCTTGAAACTGCTCCATATGGGTTACTTTGTGGAACTTCATACTCTTCTGCTCCATGAGCCTCAACCGGTATGTGTGTATCTGCTGTAATAGTGACAATAAATTTCTCATTGAAAACAAAACTAGAACTGAAAAGGGAAACGATAGCATTCAAATACCTGTATCGGAAAACTTGACACTGAAAATGGTTCCACTGAAATATAGAACAGTCATTAAACATGAACTTATAGATTGATTTTTTAACACAATCCTATGATTTTTTGCTAACCAATTACTAGAGATCAACGTAGTTATTTAACTATATGAGAATTCTGATAACTTAGAATACACCAAAAAGAAGGTTCACAGTCTTCTCCTCGTGTCTCTTTTTTGTCTCCTTTCTCTGGCTGCAGTTAGCTGAGAGAGAAATGCAAGTGGACTCAATATCATTGCAGCTTTCTTCTCCCTCGTCCTGATGGACGAGGGAGAAGAAAGCTCTTCCTGCTCGTCCTGCCTGTCATTGGATTTTCAGCAGTTTTGGAGCTCTGTCCCTGCAGCTGTTCTAATTCTCGTTACTCCCTCACACTGAAACCTGAAGCTTGATGTGCAGTGACACCTCTGTCAGACCCACAGGCAAGTCCTAAGAAGTAAAGAAAGGTGCAAGACACACCAAATACATTGACCTGTGTGCTCCATTCATTACCACAGACAACCATACCATATGGTGCAGCATGTCTACATAAGCCCCAGTGCAAGACGCTACCAGGTGTGTGGCTGGTGAGGCTCTCGAGTCTGATTTACAAATATATGAACAATTAAATAACCATTCAATTGGCAGCGTGCACATTAACTACTGAATGTATTTCATATCAGCATTCTTTACACACATAGGTAAGCTACATATTTGATTCCTCCAAGTTATAACAGCTCAGAGGAAGAGCACATTTCAATTCAATTCAGTTTATTTTGTATAGCCCAATATCACAAATTACAAATTTGCCTCAGAGGGCTTTACAAAAACTCCCCAAAAATAACCTGACAGGGAAAAAAGGGAAGAAACCTTCAGGAGAGCAACAGAGGAGGATCCCTCTCCCCGGATGGACAGATGCAATAGATGTCATGTGTACAGAATGAACAGCATTTACAAAGTTACATAAACACATTACATGAATATGACAATGTATGAATGGAACTCCAATCCATGAAACAGAAGGAGGTAGTGACAAGGTTGTGCTGAGGATGGAGCCGATGCTAGTGCTGCTCAGAGGGCGGTGCCTCATGTTGGTTAGTCATCTGAAGGACTCGTCCTGGCTGAGGCAGAGCAGCTGAATGGAGATTCAAGAAACAGTAAACATTAGTTATTTGGTGGAGACAGACGGCTGCTGCTCTCTTACTCAAGTGTGTCTCTTCTTCTCCTTCTGTCCCTGTCTTTGCACACAGTGTAGACCAGGGGTGGGCAAACTTTTTGGCTCAGGAGCCACATTGACTTTTAAAATTTGACAGATGGGCCGGGCCAGTATCAGATGATGGAGAGCAGGGGCATTTGTAGGATTCCAAGAAAGGGGGGGCTAAGCCCCAAGGGGAGTGTCACCCTGGTGAATGTGTGCGCGGTAACACTCGTTAACTACCGATAGACACATTCTGTAACTACCTGGACTTACAGGTAAACCTGAATGTAAGCAGATAACAATCGTGGTATGCGGTACATTACGGTGAGCTTGCCTGTGAGGGGAGGGGTGTGGGGGGGATGTGGACGTGAGCAGCAAGCAGCAGACTGGACACGCCAACAGAAAGCATGGCATGGAGCGCGGTGACGCTTCTCCGTTCCCGACTTGAGTTTCCTGAAACACGATGACGACAACAGACCAGCATCGATGTTTCTTAATGCTCATTTATTGCTCCGCGCTCTTTCAGGCTGTTTGTTTTTACCCCCAACAGTCAGAATCACTTTAAGTGCTGCTGACATTGTGTAATATAAATTGGCACACAGTAGTTTTCCGCCTGAATATTTTTGTGAAATAGATGCCTGCAGATGATTATAGCTGGGACTTATGGTCTGGAAAACACAATGGGAGCATAGAAAAAAGTAAAAAGTAGATTATGATTTCACAGAAAATGAAGATTTCACACATGTTTTACTAAGGGTATGTTTAGGCGTTTTCCAATAAAAGCCATTTGGAGACTCCATTTTAGGCCCTAATGAAAGGTGAAACAGAGGTATCATATACACATTCACTATTGCACTATTGCTGACACAAAGGAACTGAAGCATAAACACATTAGTGTTTTTTCCCCGAATTGAAACCAAATTGTGTGCAAAATGAACCAAAATCGACAGGTTGCAATTACGCAGTGAAATTGCGGGTTTATTCACTTATCACAGGAGGGACATCGTTGTTTTCGTCTTTTCATTGGCTATCCAGCGTCATTGGACAAATCCGACTTTGTGGGCGCGCGCTAGACGAAAGAAGTTGATCAGCCCTCTTCTTCTTCGCTGACTCTGGTTGGCTAATGTGGGTTTAGAAGAGGATATCTTGCTCCTATTGGCTTACATTTGATGTCAATCGAAAGGTTAGAGTCCAACGAACAGTTTGATATCCGGGTTGTAAAGGTGCGCGGCTTTTACAGCTACTTTCTGAAATATTTTGTCATATCTGCCAGCTGATTTGAAATGATGCAACGCCAGTTTGTGGATATTTCTGGATGTAATCACGTGTTTTGGACAAAATCTTTCACTGAATTGGATCGTATGGACCTTTTTACGATGTAACAAGGCCGTTTTTATTGGAATGTGATGACCTGTGGCTCAAAACGAAGCTTCATCGGTGAGTCGACTTGATTTTAAAAACATTTGTTTGTTTGTTGTCTGACAAAAACGTTGACTGTAGCTGCTGTGGTGGTCCGATCTTGAAATGGAAGTGGATAGTTAGAATCACAAGAATCTTAGGTTTCCAGAAACATACAACACTAGTACCTAACTGTAAATAAATGGACGTTGATCTCCAGCGCACAGTTGGCTGGCCCGCCCACGGGCCACCGGAAAAAAGTAGAAAAAACGTCTGATTGACATTATCTGCACCATCATATTGCATATTTGTAATCAAGTACGTGTTATACTAGTAACACAAATGTGATAGTTAATTATTTGTGTTATACGTTACCTTCTGATAGAGAGCGTGCCACTTCTTCTGCCTTGGGGCTGGTCTATTGCCACCTCGAGAAGGCCAAACGCCCTCAGCCTTGCCATCCACTCTTTATCACTCATGCACTGTAAAAAAAGTATGTATATTTTACAATGAAAAACTGTTAAATCCCAACAGTAATAGACCGTTAATTCAAAATAGGTAATATTCCATTTCTACCACATTGAAACACCGTAATGTAAGAATGTATTTTTACTGTTAATTGTACTAAATAGTGCACTAATAACGGAAATACACTCGAATATTGAGTACCTGTTTCCTACTCAATATCGTAATTTTTACATTCATAACTTGTTTTAAATACATTCTGTCACGTACGGACTACTGTCCTGACAACCGAATTATAACGTATTATGAATATAACAGCCAGCCCTGTAATTTTCACATTTATTATTTGTAAAAAATTTGTCACTACTAAATGTACTAACGATTGGACTGATTACAGTAATACAGCGTGATATATATAACAGCCAACACCGTAATTTTTACAAATTATATTTGTAAAACATACATTTTGTCACTGTTAAATGTACGAACCACTGGGCTCATAACGGAAATATACTGGGAGATACATTTAAAACACTGTAATTTTTGCATTTATTCTTTGTAAATAATAAATGTTGTCACTGTTTCAACACAAACACAAATGTAACCAACAAATAATACAAAAGGCTTCAACAGTGGAAACCCATAACTGGCGGAGTACAAGCAGTACTCCACCAGGAAATCCTCATCTTCAGTGGTGAGCAGTGTCCTCTAACCCAGGACACAGTCAGAGGACAGCCTTCCACTGACTCAGGCTGGACTTCGGGACCCCAAACTGCTGGGCTGTCTGCCGTAGAGTGAGCCTGCCTGCTTTCACCTCCTGTAGGGCCTGCATCATGGCCTCCTGGGACCACTTCCTTTCTTCCTCTCCGTCTTCCTCTTCCGGATTTGCCGGATGTTTGGCATCTTCAAAAAAACATTAATTTTGGCAGTCAGAAATTAAATTCAAAATTAGTTTTAAATGTCTAAATAAGGTTGATTAATTCTATAAATTGCCAGATCACCATGTATAGACACATGCATATTTACCACATGCATATACATATATGTATATATATTTACCTTAAACTATTGCAGATTTACAAGATTTTTCTCTATCCATCTTTTCTTTTCTTGGTCCTCCTGTAAAGGAAAACACTCTCACACAGACACACGTTACCTACCTTTCTTTTCTCCTTCTTCCTATCTTTCTTTTCTGCTTCTTTCTACTCTTTTCTGCCTCTTTTCTCCTTGTTGCTGTCTTTTTTTGCTTTTCTGCTTCTTTTCTCCTTGTTGCTGTCTTTTTGCTTTTCTGCTTCTTCCTATCTTTCTTTTCTGCTTCTTTCTACTCTTTTGGAGGTCCGAGTTTTAGGGTTCTGTGGCAGCAGTGGAGAACTGAAAAAGGTTGTTTCAATTCTCTGAAGCAATGGTGGGATGTCGGGAAAGCACAAACCTGTGTGTTCTGCCAGCAGTAGACCGCAAACACCACCACTAGAATTAAGTCTGCTGTCAAAGACCTGGAAGCCAACATAAAGAGCATCGAGGAAGGATTCCAGAGAGACCCGGATCCCAGTGCGAGTCGACTGCTGAAGGAGAGGAGGTCGGAGTTGAGCTCCTTCCTGCATGAGAGGGTGAAGGGAGCCCTAGTTAGGTCTCGTGTTCTCCAACTGAAGGACATGGATGCCCCAACCTCGTTTTTTTTCAATCTGGAGAAATCGACGGTGCAAAGGAAGCGAATGGCCTGCCTGAAGCTCCCAGGAGGCAGGGTAACCACTGACCAAGGAGAGATGAGAACCCATGCTGTGGATTTCTACGCTTCTCTGTTTGGGGAAGAGCAATGCTGTGAGGAGAGCCGTAAGGAGCTCCTGGAGGGTCTTCCACAGCTCAGTCCTTCAGAGAGGACGGCGCTGGATGGAGAGCTAACCCTGGAGGAGTTGACGACTGCAGTGAAGCAGATGTCTTCAGGAAAGACTCCGGGAATTGACTGCCTCTCCACGGACTTCTTTAAACAATTCTGGGACAGCATTGGTTCTGACTTACATTGTGTGTTGGTGGAATGTTTTCAAACAGGATCACTACCTGTTTCCTGCCAGCGGGCGGTCCTCTCCTTGCTGCCCAAGAAGGGCGACTTGGCTCTTCTTAAGAACTGGAGACCAGTGGCCCTGCTTTGTACAGACTATAAGGTGCTTTCCAGAGCCTTGTCCAACAGACTAAGAGACTACCTGGAAGTAGTTGTAGAAAGTGACCAAACGTACTGTATCCCAGAGAGAACAGTCATGGACAAAAATGTTCTAATGCATGATGTGCTTGATGTGTGTAAATCCCATGATGTAGATGTTGGCATTGTTTCACTGGATCAAGAGAAGGCTTTTGACAGGGTTAACCACACTTACCTGTTCTCTGCACTTAGGGCTTTTGGGTTTGGTGAGTTTTTTTTGGCTTGGGTGGGTTTTACATTACATTACATGTCATTTAGCTGACGCTTTTATCCAAAGCGACTTACAATGCATTGTTGTACAAGGGTGCTGAATGTATGGTGAAGATGGGAGCTGGGCTGAGTCGACCGATCCCTGTACGGTGGGGGATAAGGCAGGGTTGTCCTATCTCAGGGCAGCTGTACAGCCTTGCTTTTGAGCCGCTGTTGTGCATGTTGAGAAGTCAACTCGCTGGATTTTCACTGCTTGGGTCTTCCAGTCTTTGTCGTCCCCTCGCTGTGTCTACGTATGCTGATGATGTAAACATCTTCATCAGGGACCAGGGAGAGGTTCACTGTCTGAGGGATACTCTGTCTCTTTATGAGAAGGCTTCATCTGCACGGGTGAACTGGGAAAAATCTGAAGCTTTGTTGGTGGGACAGTGGAGACAGCAGATTGTGCCTCACCTGCCTGCAGGGCTTCAGAGGGGGAAAGAGGGATTAAAGGTGTTGGGTGTGTTTTTAGGCTCTGAGGAGTATCAGAAAAGGAACTGGGTGGGAGTTAAGGAGAAGGTATGTGCTCGGTTCTCTAGGTGGAGATGGTTACTGCCCCAGCTGTCATATAGGGGAAGAGTTCTGGTTGCTAATAATTTGGTTGCCTCGACTCTTTGGCACAGGCTCATTGCGCTGACACCACCAAGTGGCCTCATGACAGAGATACAGAAGTCTGTTGTGGACTTCTTCTGGTCTGGCCGGCACTGGGTTCGTGCGGCAGATCTCTATCTGCCGGTGGCAGAGGGGGGGGGGGCAGGGTCTCATCGATATCCAGTCCAAGATTGCCTCTTTCAGACTTCGGACTACACAGAGGCTGCTCTATGGCTGTGGCCCCAGCTGGATAGATGCTGCTCGACTGCTACTGAGCCGGGCGGTTGGGGTATGATAAACAGCTTTTTCTCTTACAGCCTGAGGTAGTGGACCTGTCCGGTCTAACGCCGTTTTACAGCTCTGTTCTGCAGGCCTGGCATGTTCTTAACATCTCACGTGAAGCGGATGAGACTCCGGGCGTGTGGCTGCTGGAGGAACCTTTGTTTTTCAACAGTTTCATAAGGACTCAAACACTGCAGTCTGCCAGTATGCGAACGCGGCTGAGAGAAGCCGGTTGCACTAAAATGGGAGACTTGGTGAAGATGACATAAACAGTTTCAGGCATGGCCACCTTCAGGCAGAGCGCTAACATCACGTCTGTCAGGCTGACTGACAGGATGGTGGAGGAGGTCTGTGCCGCACTGCCGCGGCATCTAAGAGCTGCTGCAGGAAGTCGTGCTTTCTCTGACCGGTGGGAGGAAGGGATGGAGTGTTCAGTGTCCTCGGCTCTCAGGCCTTTTTGAACTTTTGAAGGGATGGTTTCAGGGTCTTAGAGAGGGTCTTTTCTTTCACTTTGTTTATTTTTGGGCCGAAATATTGCATAAATAAGAAGGCTGCCCACACACTGGTGAACTTTTTGTCTGGTTCTGCCAAGTTGGCCATCTGGTTGACACGGAAGAATCGGGCAAGGGGAGCGGTAGTGAGGATCCGGTGAGGGTTCTGAAGGGACTGCTGAAAGCTCGACTCAGGGTGGATCACGCCTATTACCAGGCTGTGGACAATGTACAGGTTTTCAGGGATAAATGGACTACTGGGAGCATGTTATGCTCAGTGGGTACTGGTGGTGAGCTGCTGGTACATTTTTGAATATTGGGATTTTTTGTTTTTGTTCTTTGGCTATATTTGTTTGTTGGTTTGTTCTTTGGTGATATTTGGTTGTATGTTTGTTTGACTTTTTATTTACTTGGTTTTCAAATGAAGCTGTAGAGCAGGGGTGGCCAACTAATCAGAGACTAAGAGCCACTTTTTTTCTGTGTTACTGCAAAGAGCCACATCATACACATGGGTACACATGAACATCATCTTTTAATCATGTATGCACGCATACACAGACCTCTGCTCAGCCAGATCTAATGAAAATAACCACACCAACATGATAATATCAGTAATTTTCAACAGTTAACATTGTGTGCACTGTCTCACACACACACAAACTCTCAGTTCAAGCAAGTCCACAAACAATAATAGAATAATTTGCAATAACATCTTTCTCTTACTATGCTGTTTAGTGAGACTTCTGGCATTCCTTATCTTGAACAATCCTCTTCAAATCTGGATTGTATTCTGTTGTTGCCACTCTAAGCAATTCTTTCAAATGAGTGTCAGTCAGAACAGATCGATGCTTTGATTTCACATGTTTCAGGGTAGAAAACACAGACTCGCAGACGTACGTTGACCCAAACATGGACAGTATCTTAAGCGCAGCTCGTTTGATGTTGGGGTATTTTTCAATTGGCACACTTTTCCAGAACTCAACAGTCCCTTCCCTTAAAACAGCTTTCAGTTGATGCTCCTCACAAAGGTCGATCATCTCCAACTCAGCCGCAGCCTCATCTGTGACGAGCGGGGCTTTCAAACAGTCTGTCTCCGCATTAAATGGGTCGACGAGGAACGTAATCTGTGGTCTTTTCAGTTGTAGATCACAGAACCGGGTCACAAAGCTTTCGTGCAGGTTTGCAACCAGTGTTGCATATCTGTCTCTTTTCTTTTTCAGGGTGGCGCTGGTGACTTGCTCACTGGCTTTTAGCAGAGTATGAAAATGTGTTAAATCTCCCTTTTGAATATGCGCCTCGAACAGCTTTAGTTTATTGACAAACGCAAACACACTTTGCACCAGGTCAGGCAGCATTTTTAACTTACCCTGCAGGGTCAGGTTCAGTCTGTCCAAGTGACACAGCATGTCGACTGAAAATGCCAGATCCATAATCCACTCGAGGTCTGAGAGCTCGGGATAGTCCTTGTCCTTCTCTTCCATGAACAGTTTCACAGCATCCAAAAGCTCAAAGAAGCGAGAGAATACCTTGCTTTTTGACAGCCACCTCACAGTGCAGTGCAGCTGCAGGTCACCTGGAAGCCCTTGGTCCAGCTCAGCGATGAGATTCCTGAATTGCCTGTGGTTAAGCGCATGTGTGCGGATGTAGTTGACGATTTCCATCACAGGCTTCATGACGTTGTTTAAATTCAATGATTTAGACACGAGTTGCTCCCTGTGGATGATGCAGTGGAAATTCCAAAAGTCGGGAAATGTTTGATCAGCTTTGCACAGCCCCACAAGCCCGTTCACGGATCCGATCATGGCTGGCGCTCCATCCGTGGCTATTGCAGTTAGTTTCGGTATGGGCAGATTTGCTTTTGCAAACGCAGCCATCATTGCTTCTTTCACATCTATGCCACGGGTTCTGTCTTTTAATGTCACAATATCAAGGAGTTCTTCTTTGATCATACATTCATTTGACACAGACCGTGCAAATATTGCCAACTGAGGCTTGTCTTGTATGTCACAACTCTCATCCAATGCCACACTAAAATACTCACATGCTTGAAGGTCAGAGTGCAACTGTGATTCAACAGCTGTATTAATATCCGATATTCTGCGTTCAACACTGTGGCGGGACAGTTGAACGTCTGATACGCTCCATTTTAGTTTGTCGTCTCCAGGAGCCAAGATTTCAAAGGCGTCAATGAGGCATTTTTTAATGAAGTCCCCTTCGTTGTATGGCTTTTTAGCCCGTGCTATGTTCCAAGCCAGCTGATATGATGCAAGCGTTACGGTCTCCGAGTGTTTCGTAAATTTTTGGAAAGACTGCACCTGCTTTTCTGCCTGGCTTTTCAAAGCGACCAACTTGTTCTTGCGAAGTTCAGTCCCTTTTGGAAATTCCTGTTCGATGTTAGGGTGGAGTGAGCTGAAGTGACGCTGAAGATTTGAAGCTTTGAAATGTGCTAATGCTGCGTGACATATAAGGCAGATCGGCTTGCCATTACGTTTAACAAAAAAATATAAACTCTCCCACTCTGGCAAAAACGTCCTGTGTTCTTCTTCATATTTTCGTTTGGCTGTGCTTTTTTTCCCTGCCATTTCAAGAGGTAACTTGACGGAAATTGTTTACAACACAAATGATGTCACACCAAAGATTCTCTCGTCGCTCGTTTGACGTCACTCAAACAGGTTTACATGGTCAGTGTGCCATCTAGCTGTAGGGGGAGTGAATGACAGCGCCAGCCAAGCATTTTTGACGCATGTCATGTGACAGCTCCTGAAGAGCCGCATAAAACTAGTTAAAGAGCCGCATGAGGCTCGCGAGCCGCGGGTTGGCCAGGCCTGCTGTAGAGTGTTTTGGCTGTTCTTGCGATAGTGGAATAAAGGACTCTTTAAACCTCAACCTCTCCTTGTTGCTTTCTTGTTGCTGTCTTTTTTTGCTTTTCTGCTTCCTTTCTCCTTGTTGCTTTCTTTTCTTCTTGTTGCTGTCTTTTTGCTTTTCTGCTTCTTCCTATCTTTCTTTTCTGCTTCTTTCTACTCTTTTCTGCTTCTTTTCTCCTTGTTGCTTTCTTTTCTTCTTGTTGCTTTTCTGCTTCTTCCTAACTTTTTTTTCTGCTTATTTCTACTCTTTTCTGCTTCTTTTCTCCTTGTTGCTTTCTTTTCTTCTTGTTGCTGTCTTTTTTTTGCTTTTCTGCTTCTTTTCTCTTTCCTATCTTTCTTTTCTGCTTCTTTCTACTCTTTTCTGCTTATTTTCTCCTTCCTATCTTTCTTTTCTGCTTCCTCTTTTTTCTTCCTTCACTCTGTCTTTTCAGGCAGGAACATGATCCACACAAGAGAGAAATTTACTTAACAATATTACATTTTATGAACTTTATATATAACCTAGCACTGTATTATATTGGAGGTGTATCTACACAGACAACATTTCTAAGAGCCACTGCTGACTTTCAACAAATGTACAAACAGTCTCTCAAACACACACACACCAACATTATTTGCACAATTTAATAGTAAGATCATTTTGCATGAATATACTTGATGCTGACGCAACATTTTTATTTATTTTTTCATCCGTCAAACATTTCTGCCAGCCCCCTCCCTCCCCTCGACAACAGTCTACGTCACACATGATGGCATATTTTCATTGGCTAGTGTAAAGCTAGCGACAAAATGGATTCATACGCTAGCTCATATTAGCAGTACGATGAAAATACAGAAATACTTTTTAAGAGTAAAGATCGTCGCCCGAGTGTTCTTACTGCTTTCTCTTATCAAAGTAACTTTCCTGTATTATTTAGACATGTAAACGTCCATATATCTTAATGAAATTTGACAAGTAGATTCTTTGATATGTATAAAATAATTCCACTTACACTTTAATCGCGATCGCCGAAGAAAAATGCCGGGAAAAAGATCGGAAACAGCGTCACGTCGGTTTAGTCCAGATCAGGCCAATCATAGCTTTTGCTGTCCAGGTCAGGCCACCGTTACGCTAGCTGTCTAATAATTGAGTGTGTTCACGTTTCTTTAACATCGTTGATTTAACGGAGGTTATATGTTTCTGTGTGGAACATTAGCTTACTTTACCACAGGTTAGCTAAGGCAATGTTTAGTTAAAGCTAGCGTTATAGGTTAGGTTAATTAACGTTACTGTGGACACCGAGGGGTGCTACAAACTTCATCTAATAACCACGTTTTTATTGAAGTGCTTTGAAGCCGGTCCCAAGCAGACATGTGTAACGTTAGATATGGAGCTTTAAAGCTCATTTATACCGGAGCGGTCACGTGGACAGCAGTCCGGAGAGTCACGTTAACAGACAGCAGACATGTCTGTTGCGTGTCTGTCCGGACATGTTCAGACATGTCTGCTGTCTGTTAACTTGGCTGTCCGGACTGCTATTCACGTGACCTCTTACAACTGCTCTCAGGAGTTATATGAACGCCAGTGTGAAGACACAAAACAGCTAACAGCTCATGAGAAGGAGCTTCGTGTGGAAGGACACCGTGAGCTGTCCAGTGAGTGGATGTAAATGAGAGTCAATGTTTAAATTGATGTAGAGATAATTAAGAATACTTACTTTTATCTTGTAAAATGTAATTAATTTGCTCCTGTCACCTTTCAGACATTGTAATCCAACTTGGTTCGTGGACTTGGATGGGAACAACTTTCTGACCTTAATGACACCCAGGAAAAAGGTGAGATTCTAATCCATTTAAATGCCAAAAGCAAGCAGTTTTTGTTTTTAAAGATGTTTATTTTATTTTATTCGTGTTGGAGAGAGAGAAGCACCACAGTGGAGCGAGAGGGGATGATCTGCAGCAAAGGGACCACCGGAAATCAAACCTTGGCCGCTACGATAACATGTGGCATGTGAGTGTGAATTTAGCCTTTTTATTTTCATTTACAACTTTTGCATTGAAAAGAGTAAAAGTTGATAATTGAGATGATTTTGTTTATTACCGAAGAGGATGCATGTCCTCCCCTCGTCCTTTATTCCCTTACTCTTTCTTTTTAGGTGTGATTACGACTTCCAGCATGGACCTTCACATGGACCTCATCACCTTCTTTGTTGTTCTTCTAACCCATGAATGGATACAAGTTTTGTCAGGGATAAACAGTGGTAAGTTGTAGTAAAGTTCAGTGTGTGTGTGTGTGTGTTAATTTAACAACAGAAAGCTTTAGGCTCATCTATTTTTGTAAGCACTCTATCCATTTCATGTTCAAACAGTGTATGCATGTTACATAACTTTGACTTAACATATGGCTAATTTTATTATGTATTTTACATTTTTGATGGACTATACTATTGACTGGCATTTTTATGAAAATATTTTATTCTACTCTTTTTTTCAACATTTTGTACATTTATTATTATTTTATTGTTAGAACCACTTTGTAACAGTGTAAGTGATATTTAAAATTATATTATTGTTGTTACTGTTAATCTTCTCTATTTTGTCTTTTTTCTGGCTGTAGAGAGAATCATGTCAGCCCACAGTGGACAACCGTTAGACTTGTGAATCTTCAAGCAGTAATGATGACAACACCTGCCTTAAGTTCCAGTTTCCTGAACATCATGCCATGTCTGCTTGAGATTCTGTCCTACCTGTCTTCAGTCTGGACCCAATGACTCAGACACCAGTCTTGTCAAGGCTAAATTTAGGTAAGCGGTGGTATAGTTCAGTGTAGAAAATGATGGGTGCAAGCACAACTCAAACTTCACTCAATGGATCATCCTCGGGTCCATGGCCCGAGCCAACTGCTCATGCAAATATAGAAGATAGAAGGTTTGAACTGATATCCCCCTTAAATTTCGTTCCACGTATAGCAGTAACATTTAATTAATTCTAGGGCATATCCTCATGTGTACTATCTTTCCCAAAATCCACCTTTTACATTACATTGAGCTGGCGCTTTTATCCAAAGCGACTTACAATAAGTGCATTAAACCATGAGTCCAAACTCAGAACAACAAGAATCAAGCAAGTACAATTTCTTCAATAAAGTTAAACTACAAAGTGCTATCAGTAAGAGCCATCCATCCATTTTCAATACCGCTTATCCTCATTAGGGTCGCGGGGGCGCTGGAGCCTATCCCAGCTGACATAGGGCGAAGGCAGGGGACACCCTGGACAGGCCGCCAGTCCATCGAGGGCACATGTAGGGACATACAACCATTCACTCTCACATTCAGTAAGAGCCATTTAAGTGATACCAAAGTGCTACTACGGCACTACCTTCCCTATTCAAGGTATAGTCGAAAAGATGCGTTTTTAGTTTGCGACGGAAGATGTAGAGACTTTCTGCTGTCCTGATGTCAATGGGGAGCTCGTTACACCAATGAGGAGCCAGCACAGCAAACAGTTGTGACTTTGTTGAGTGTTTAGCTCGTAGTGATGGCGCTACAAGCCGATTGGCAGAAGCCGAGCGAAGTGAACGAGCTGGGGTGTACGGTTTGACCATGTCCTGGGTGTACGGTTTGACCATGTCCTGAGTGTGAGGTTAGACCATGTCCTGGATGTAGACTGGACCCGATCTGTTCGCAGCACGGTACGCAAGTACCAATGTTTTGAAGCGGATGCGGGCGGCCACCGGTAACCAGTGAAGGTCGCGGAGTAGTGTGGTTAAATTTCGGGAGGTTGAAGACCAGTCGAGCGGCGCAGTCTGGATGAGCTGTAGCGGTCGAATGGCATTAGCAGGTAGACCTGCCAGGAGGGAGTTACAGTAGTCTAGCTGTGAGGTGACCAGAGCCTGGACCAGAACCTGTGCCGCCTTCTGAGTGAGAAGAGGTCGTATTCTCCTGATGTTGTACAGCATGTACCTACAGGAGCGTAGGTTTGAAACTGTGTCTTTGCACACTGGTGGTCCGTACTATTAATTTAATGGTAAATGAAGGAGGGCATTGTTTGCCATCGGACTGGGTCTCCTCATTAACAAAAATCAAACTGAATGGCGGAGGCAGATATATTGGCTATTATACACTGAGTATTTCAGTTTTTCAAATCCACAACACAGACTACTGTAATCTACATTTAACACATTTTGATAATGCTGTTATGCTAAAATGTGTCCTTATTTAACATTCAACCTGACTTATTAATTTTGAATAACTATAAAGGTGACTTTATCATTGGAGCTCAGTTTAACACCAGAAGGCAGTGTATGTTCATCTATTTAGGCATCATGCTCAAGCACTGCATCAATCAAACTTTGCCTTTGCTTCGTTTTTTGGCGGCAGAGAGGATCACCTGATGGTCGACATACGAGTCTTCAAGCAGAACTTCCTGAACTTTCTGTCCGTGTGAGACTCTATACCATGTTGGGTGCCCTGCCCTCTTCAGTCAAGTCTGGACACAGCGACTCATTGCTCTTGATCAACTCGGGGCAAGTGGCTAATCTTTTCATGTTTATTCATGGGTTTACAGTAGAATGCTTTTTTTTTTTTTAAATGTACTGTAAACATGTTTATAACATAGCTGTTATTTCTAAAGCAAATAACCGTAAACAGGTTTATGATATATCCGTTTTTTTAATCGTAATTTACCATAAACAAAAACAGTTGAAATTGTGAATTTTACGGTTGCAAAAAACTACCGTAATGTAATATACGGTGTCACTTTATTTTATACGGTAACGCTCTGGCAACCCAGCTGCCGGTAATTCACCGTTAACTTTTCAATAAAGTACCGTAATATATTATACAGTTATACTGTATTTTTCACTGACAAATACTTTAATTAGGTTTACAGTAGAACTGCTGTTTTTACAAAAACATACCGTAATGTATTTTACGGTGTCACTTTATTTTTTACGGTAAAGCTCTGGCAACTCAGATGCCGGTATTTTACCATATACATAAAAAATGCCACCTTCGAGGTGTGGAAAGAACACATCACCCACCACATTATGGCAGCTAGACACGTCAAGCTTGTCATGTTCTATCTGCTGCTAATCAAACTTTTCACCTCCGTGTTTGGGGACCCAGCATGCAGCCATGGTCCAGTTGTTGTTTTCACAAGGGACCAGCTGTTAGCATTCCGGGACGCGGCGGTGCTACTACCCGTGGAGAGACCCGATGTTCCCCGTGAGTTGAGGAGGAAGAAACGGGGATGCCGGGCGGGGGCGGAACGTTGCGCCAGGAGAAGACGTTACAAACCCGTCCTACCCTCCATCATCATGGGAAACCTGAGGTCTCTCCCCAACAAGATGGACGAGCTAGCAACGCTAACTCGCCATCAGAGCGAATACCGGCAGTGTAGCCTCATGGTGTTCATGGAGACTTGGCTAACAGAGCTAATTCCGGACACGCACGCTACGCTGGACGGGTTCCGCATCATACGGGCGGACAGGACAATGGAGAGCGGTAAGAGGAAGGGAGGAGGACTGGCAGTGTTTGTTAATGATAGATGGTGTAACTCTGGGCACATCACTGTTAAAGAGCAGACCTGCACAACTGACATTGAGCTGTTAGCTGTTAGCATGAGGCCACACTATCTGCCAAGGGAATTCGCACATGTTATCATGGTGGCTGCGTACATCCCCCCCTCTGCTGACGCCGAAGCGGCCTGTGACGTCATCCACTCAGCGACGAGCAGGCTGCTGACACAACACCCCAATGCCCTCCTCCTTCTCTCTGGGGACTTTAACCATGCCCCTCCATCCTCCACTCTGCCCACATTCACCCAGTACATCACATGCCACACCAGAGCCAATAAGACACTAGATCTCCTCTATGCCAACACCAAGGAGGCATACTCATCATCACCTCTCCCTCCCCTGGGCCGATCTGACCACAACCTGGTGCACCTCCTGCCTGTGTACACCACTCTTGCACAGAAGCCCGCACAGTTAGACAATGGACCGATGGAGCCGAGGAGGCTCTGAAGGACTGTTTTGAGACAACTGTGTGGGAGGTATTCACTGATGCCCATGGGGAAGACATTGACGGTCTCACCGACTGCATCACAGACTATATCAACTTCTGTGTTGAGAACACCGTACCCACCAGGACTGTACGGTGCTTCTCAAATGGCAAACCCTGGATCTCTCCGGAGATAAAGGCCCTCCTCAAGGAGAAGAAGAGGGTCTTTAGATCTGGCAACAAGGAGGAGCTGAGGACTGTGCAGAGGGAGCTGAGGATGAAGATCAGGGAGGGTAAAGATGTCTACAGGACCAGGATGGAGGACCAGCTGCAGCAGAACAACACCATCGGGGTCTGGAAGGGCCTCAAGGCGATTTCTGGGTTCAAGGGGCTCAACCAACAGCCTGAGGGGGACCATAAGTGGGTGAATGATCTGAACTCATTTTTAAACAGATTTGACCAGCCATCCACCCCTCCCCCCACCCAGACCTCCCTGCTGCTGCTGCTGCTGCAGCCCCCATCATCTGCACCCCCTGTGGATTACCCCCCTCCCCCTGCACCTCCCCCCTTTCTACAGCACTCGGCCCCCCTTCACACCTCTCATACTCAGCACTCTACGACCGGCAACCCACCCCACTCCAACACCTCACAGCACCACACCCCCCAGCGTGTCCCGTCACCAGGTGAGGAAGGAACTGAGGAGGATCAAGGTGAGGAAGGCCACGGATCCAGATGGCATCAGCTCAAGGCTCCTCAAATCCTGCGCAGACCAACTGTGCGGGATAGCGGAGCACATCTTTAACTTGAGCTTGAGGCTGGGGAAAGTACCACAGCTATGGAAGACATCCTGCGTGGTACCGGTACCAAAGACCCCGCGGCCCAAGGACCTCAACAGCTATAGGCCGGTGGCGTTGACATCCCACCTGATGAAGACCCTGGAGAGGCTGGTCCTTGTCCATCTCCGCCCCCTGGTGAGCTCATCCCTGGACCCACATTCAGTTTGCCTACCAATCTGGCATCGGGGTGGATGACGCCGTCATCTTCCTGCTGCAGAGATGCCTCTCTCACCTGGAAAAGGCTGGAAGCACTGTGAGAGTCATGTTCTACGACTTCTCCAGTGCCTTCAACACCATTCAGCCTTTGCTCCTGAGGGACAAGCTGGAGCAGACTGGGGTGGAACACCACCTCACTGCATGGATCCTGGACTACCTCACCAACCGTCCACAGTATGTGCGGATACGGGAGTGTGAGTCAGATCGGGTGTCCTGCAGCACAGGGGCTCCACAGGGAACCGTTCTGGCTCCATTCCTCTTCTCCATCTACACATCGGACTTCAAACACAACTCTGCCAACTGCCACCTGCAAAAGTTCTCTGACGACTCTGCGATCGTCGGCCTCATCTCGGCCGATGATGACAGGACTTCTTAGGATGGTGCCAGCGGAACCGCCTCCAGATCAACTCCAGCAAGACCAAGGAGCTGGTGGTGGACTTCCGCCGGGGTAAACGCTCTCCTCCAACACCAGTGAGCATCCAGGGACTGGACATTGAGATTGTGAAGTCTTATAAGTACCTGGGTGTTCACTTGAACAATAAACTGGACTCGTCTGACCACGCTCATGCACTCTACAAGAAGGGACAGAGCAGACTTTCTGCTGAGGAGACTGAGGTCCTTTGGGGTGCAGGGAGCACTCCTGAAGACCTTCTTCGACTCGGTGGTGGCATCAGCCATCTTTTAGTGAGTGGTCTTCTGGTGCAGCGGCATCACAGCAGCTGACAGGAGGAGACTGGACAAACTGGTGGGGAAGGCCAGCAGTGTGCTGTGGTGTCCTCTGGATACTGTGGAGGTGGTGGGGGACAGGAGGATGATGGCCAAGCTATCGTCCCTGATGGACCACCCCTCCCACCCCATGCAGGGCACTCTGGCAGCGCTGCACAGCTCCTTCAGCCACCGGCTGATTCATCCCCGGTGTCTGAGAGTGAGGTACCGCAGGTCCTTTCTCCCCGCTGCTGTCAGGCTGCACAACAAGCTGAGCCGAGCTCCCAGTAGGCCACAAACACTTCGAACACTTTGGACTTCGCACTGAACAGCACTTTAGCCCACCCACTGGTGCAATACTAATACGTTTATGTACTTTTTAATTTTTTTATTTTATACACTTTATTCACTTCATTCTATTTCTACTCCGTCTGTATATATAATATTCTTCTTGTTTTTACTCTTTTTATCTTATTTCTGTTTACTGTTATTATACTATTTGTTTTTTACTTATTACTGTGAGCAATGCTGCCGAAATCCTGTAATTTCCCCACTGAGGGACTAATAAAGGATTTATTAGTCTAGTGGGGCAATATGGTACTACAAGCTCCTTAATATATGATGGTGCATCACCAATTAAGGCTTTGTAGGTGAGAAGAATTTTAAATGTGATTCTTGATTTTACGGGGAGCCAGTGCAGAGCAGCTAATACAGGAGTAATGTGATCTCTTTTCTTAGTTTTTGTGAGTACACTAGCTGCAGCATTCTGGATCAACTGGAGGGACTTAAGAGACTGTGGTCGCTGGGGCGTGGTTAGGTTCAGCTCCAGAGGGGTGTGGGGGAGTGGTTCAGGGAACAGGTGCCGGGAATAGGCCTAATTGGCCTCAGCTGCAGGGAATCAAGGCCTGAGTTACTCTGCCCTATATATGGAGCATACAGTTGCAGGCACGAGAGAGGCGAGCAGAGACACAGTCTGGACAATAAAGAATATTACTAAACATATCCGTTTGTATGCTCATCCTTTGGTGCTGGGGGGGAGAAACCTGCATGTGACAGCCTAGAACGTGTTACACTGGAGCCCATGGAAAGCGTAGAAATGCACCCAGATCTGCCGACCCAGCAAGCTATTGCGCTGGGTCAGATGCTTGCGGGAGTCGCAGCGATGCAGCGGGACCAGGCAGAGGTGAACTAGCAGATCCTGGGGGCGCTCCTGGCCCAGGCAGAGAGGCAGACTCACGCCATGAAACAGCTCGCCTCTGGGACAGCTGTGGCGATGACCCTTCACCCTTTACGGGGGTGGCCCTGCATAAGATGACAGCAGCGGACGATGTCCAGTCGTTTTTGGAGACATTCGAGGCGGTGGCGGAGGCATGCGGCTGGCCAGCGGCGGATTGGGTGGTCCGCCTCCTGCCCCTGCTCGCCGGGGAGGCACAGACAGCGGCCCTGGGGCTGGCCCCGGCAGCCCGGCACTGTTACACTGACGTGCGCAAGGCGGTCACAGATCGGCTGGGTCTGACCCCGGAGGATCACCGGCGGAGGTTCTGCGAGGCTACGCTGGGGCCCGACGACCGCCTTTCGCATACGCGCAACGGCTGCGGGACGCCGCGATGAGGTGTCTGCAGCACGGAAGCGTCGCAGGCCGTGGCAGAGAGGGTCATCTTGGAGCAGTTCCTTTGTGAGGAGAAGAATTTTAAATGTGATTCGTATACATTCTGTTTTCCTTGTTTAGGAAAAGAGAGTACAATCTGATGCTTTATTGTCTTCTGCAGGTATGTGTTTTTCCTTTGTTTTAATGTTATAATTTTCGCTGAGTCACTAACTCACGCAGTTATTTATTTTGTCCACTTGAGGTCGCTGTTTTCCCCTTGTATGTCATGATTCATGTTTTTGATAATTGTTATTTAGATTTAATGTAGTCCTGTCTTCGAGACAACGCTTTGATGTTGCTGAGAGAAAAGTGAGGACAATCTGATGCTTTATTGTCTTCTGCAGCAACTAAACACTGGAAAAGAGAACATCTGAGTGGACTTCTTCCATGCCCTATCTGTTACATATAGCCAAAATCATGTTTATATTCTTTTAGATATTTAAAGACATTTTCCCCAGATATGTCTCAGTGACTTTACCAGTATTCTTATCCAAATATATAATTCCCATTAAAAAAAAAAAAAAACTAATACAAACGAATGTGTGATTTCCGTTCATTTTGAGAGAAGCCTCGACTGGTGTTTTTGCTTCCCTTTGAAAAGGGGGCAGCAAGCTAGTTTTCTATAACTCTATATTTTCTATAATTCCTATATATAGATGTTTCAATTTAGTAATTTAATAAGCTAAATTAAAAAGTTGAGTTTTATGATTATAATAAACTAGTTTACAATACTATAACTAATGAAACAACTTATAGCACATATATATATATATATATATATATATATGCATAAAATAATGTAAATGTATTAATGTAACAAATCAGAGACGAAATATTTCATGCAAAGACTTTTATTCATGAATAGTCTGCAGTACTGTACAATAGCACACACGTCTCTATTTCTGATCATCGTAGATGATCATTTCAAATATAGACAAATAGTGTGCCTTCAAAAACAGTTCCCTTTTCACAATAATCTAAAAATACCTTGTTTTTAAATATGTCGCATAATTATTTTAAAAAATAAAATATATATGAAATATAACAGTTATTTATTGGATAGACTATATAGTACCAAATGCAATTATATGCAAATACGCGTTCTCTCTGTGACTTCATAAGCATTTGACTTCTATTTGCATTTCATGCACCAAAAAAAAGGAAATGAAAAGAATAAATGCTGCGCTCATACAAAAGAAGCTGTACATACTTCTGTATGAAAATAGAAAATATCAAAGCAAGATGTGCACCTATAGTCTATATCATGTTACAAAGAACTTGCAGTACAAAAAGACCTACGAGAACGGTCATAATAACACATTACCTGGAACACAGAGGTACAGGGCCCGGGTGGGCAACAGGACAAACGTGAAACCTCGCACTGAGCATCCACTGATGAACTCCAGTCAGAGCTATTTCTATGCACGTCTACAACCAGATCCAACACGTCCAACATCAAATACTGGATCAAAGAGTGACGGGGTCAAACAAACAGAACCAGAAGTTGCAGAATGTTCAGCTTTGAATTTTGGTATTACACCCAGTAAATGTAGATGTCCAATGCATAGCATAAAGTTTGGTTTGGTATTTTTTTAATATTTCTTGTATTGCTACCCCGGAAGTGAAGTGAGTGTAAACCAATTGCCAGTTATGCCCACAACACACAAAAGCACTGATATGTCAACATTAAAGTATTGAACATGTTCAGATACTGTGATTAGTATTCCAACAGTAATATCCTGTACAGCATCGATATTAAGTTTCTTCGGATGAAATACTATTATTATTATTGCCAAAACAACGCCAAACGTTTTCTTCAAAGTAAAATGAATCACTGATGTCCAGTTTAAATTAGGATTCGTAAACAGACAACACGGGATGTGATACATACAAATGAAGTTCTCCACAGAAACAGTGTGTACAAGGCAATCAATATAGCTTCATCTATCATTTTCTGCACAAAAAAAAAGCACTTCTGAAATCACTGTGAACAAAGGAAAACTCCAAGGTTAAATATAGACTTCTGCTAATGCCACAAAATATAGATTTTCTTCTTCGACAGTATGAGGACGAACCGAAATAAACACTTAAATCAGATGCACAACGTCGACTGCTGATGTGGAGACTGGCGGTGCCGAAGAACAGGATGAGTGTAATATCTGAGTATTTGCAGAGATTATCAGATGCTCACTGGTAACAAAGCCAATAATCTCAGCAGTGCTAACCTAACACTTGTACGTTTAAATGAGATCAGCTCCTTGCTACTCAAATCATGTCACAAATGTCCTGTACACAACGACTATATTGCTCTTATGTGAAACTATTCGAGGACCACAGTATTTCTCATTGCAATGCTCTTAGAGTACATTCTCTATCACACACGTATAAGAATAAAGAACAGGGGGTTTCATTATTGGTAATACACCCAAAGACTAAACTTCCAAAAATCTAGTCTTTTCTTAACATAGATAAGAAAATATACATTTCTTCAGCAATTAAATGACTTAAATGGATTTTTATATTCTTAATAAAATCGTATAACTCTTTCTTATTTACATTTGGTGTAGGTTAATACTGATTGTAATGCAATACTGTTGCCTTATGTTTTTTTTTTTGTTTTTGTCCTGTTACATTTCTTTTGTTTATTGAGCAGAAGCAATTTTACATTCATTTTTCAACACCCAAGCTTGAGAAGGAGCCCAAGTGCAGACAGGAATAATGACATGCATTTTTCCAAAAGCAAAATACGTGAGACCATTTCAAAAGGAGGAAGTCAACTTGCTTGAGCAAATAAACCTTTGGAGAGAATGGAAGGACGAGGACGCCGAGGTTGAAAAGGCCTGGAGAATTGGCACCAGCGGTGCCTTTTATTTGGCTGTAAAAATGCTCTCACAGCACCAGGACAGTCAGTTATGTGAGAAGTAATGCGTAACAGTATTGGAGGGGTCGCGGCTGACTGAGCTGTGAGGTGAGATGAAAGCCTTTGTTGTTGGAAAAAGCAGTTAACTTGAGCAAGACAGATTTCCACACTGGTGAAGGCAGTGTCAGAGGTTACACTCTCTCGACTTGACTGGGGTCGTAGGAGTCTGATTAGAAAAGAGAAGAAAGAAAAGATGAGACAACACAATCAAAACAAGGCAGAACGATATTATTGGCCCTTAAACAGGTGGAAATTAAAGGTACCCTGGGCAGTTCAAAGACTGCACTCAATTGCCCCACGCAGCTCATCTTTCACGTTTGCAATGTTCCGTACCTGAGCACATGCCATCATCTATGGGACATTAATATTGTCGCTACAGTGTAGAAAAGTGCTGCCCAATCCCAAGCCCATACTGGCTTTATCTACCATGGCCGTGCAGTTTAGAGGACGAGATCGGGGCATGCTGTTACTCAACTACTCGCTGACTGCGACTGGCCTTCAGTCTACTTCCGTACACTTGGTTTTCACACCTGATGTGCACCGTATCCGAGTACACTCAAACAACATTTTTGGGTGACTTTTTCCAAGTAGACCCACCCACAGTTAGTAAAGTACACACTGCTCAAACCAAATTTTGGGTCAAGTGGGCTTGGATCTGGGCCCGGGTCACTGATGTAAAAGCCCCCAAACACTGAATGCAAGCTAACTTTAGGACACCTTTAAAAAGGAATAGATCAACATTTTGGGGAATAGGCTCATTGGCTTTCTTTTTGAGAATGAGATGAAATGATTGATATTAGTCCCACATGGTTAGCCTAGCTTAGCATAAACACTCAGGGAAAGAGCTAGTCTGGCTCTGTCCAAAGATCTCCTAACACCTCTAAATTTGAATATACTTAGACAAACCATGAACCAGGTTCAGCACTTAATGAGCAGGACAAGAGATTGATATCAAGTTTATCAATCTACATTCAGAAATAAATCAAAAATGTATTGTTAAAGGGGATAGATTTGGAAATGTCCAGGAATATAGAACTATCCCTTTTAAAATGGGGGCAACCTCATGTCGAGCAACTGATGAGGGATCCCTCTCCAGACATGCAATATATGTTGCGTCTAAAGAATACTATACCCGTAGTACACTCATTTTGACAAAGCTAATACCCATACATTATACTATATGATTCTGCTTCACTTTGAAGGCAAAATAAAAGAACAAATGGTTAATCTCTTAATTCTTCCGTACCCACCTGATAATGAGAGCATCTCCTCATCCTCCGTATTCGAGGGGCCACAGGTCCCAGTACTAAAGCTGGGAGGAAGCGTTATTTCTCTCTTGGGAACACTGCAAGGTTTAGGAAGAAGAGGAGGTTTCTGCACCTTGGTGCGCTGCTTTGGTTTGGGCAATTTCAATCCCTCAGTGTTTTGAGTTGCATCACCTCTACTGACCTCTGCTGTATTCTGTCCATCTCTCACTGTCTCCAAAGGCTTTTCTTTGTCATCCGCCACAATTTTAAGCTCCACTCCTCTGTTGGACTCTACCGTTTTTAATTCCACATCTACTTCTTTACTCCTTTCATTTCCAGCTTTTAGTGCAATGTCAACATTCATGTATTCCGCCTCCTCTTCTCGTCTTTGCTCTTCCTCACGTATTGTAGGTCTACAATCTTCTGTACGATCTCCCAACTTGTCATGCGTTTCATGTGCAGTCTCATGCTCATCTGGGTTCTCCTCCCCCTTCCCTCCTTCCTCTGTTTTTTTATCATTTTCTTCTTCTTGTTGCTCCACAACTTCCTCCTTTGTGACTTCCTGAACTTCACTTTCCTCTCTGTCACTGTCTCTCTCTTCAGAATCAACCACTCCTCCAGACTCTGAACCTTTGAGGCTGAGGCGTCTTATTCGAGACACTGAGTCCAACTCTTTCAGACGGGCCATTCTGTCTGGGGTTGATCTGCCCAGAGATGTAACAGATGCGGCAGCGGAAGAGGTTAGCCTATCTTGCAAGGATTCGATTAGTTTGCATGCTCCACCTCGCCCCCTCCTCTCCACACTGCACGTACTGAGTGATAGCTTGTCCTCAGGGGTGACGGGGAGGGATAGGGGAAGCATATGAGGCGGGAACTCGGGCAGGTCCAGTACTACCAGGGACGACTGAATCTCAGTGTCTTCCCCATCACTGTGGTTGCCGCTGTGCTTTTGTCTGTCGCTTTCCTTGTGGTCTACTCCTGATTCTGTCCTCTTGTCCTCCTCTGTCTCTGCTTCCTGAACAATCGGGGACTCAGCGTTGACTAGCCCACACTCTCCTATCAACTGCTGTGTTTCTTCACCCTGAATGTGTAGTTTCTCAACTACATAGGTATCCATATCGTCCTGGTTGTCAGCCACACCCAAAGACTCCACTGGAACAGCTATACCCAGGATTCTGGCAGCCCTCTGCTCGATGGACTCATTTTCAGGGATACCTTTTGCGTATTTGACCTCATACAGATTGCTGAGGTCATCTGCAGGCAAAGAGTTGGCTTTCTCCCAAATAAGCAAGTTCTCGAGGTGTTTATCTGCCATGGTCGAGTCATTCTTGTAGGTCAGAGGCTTAGAGATGGCATATCTCCCATTGCCATCACCATCTTTTAACATAAAAGAAACCTCCCTGGTCAGCCTGGTGATATGTGGTGAACTCTCTTTTTTAGGTGATCTGCTGTTTTCACTCCTCGTTCTACAGATGCTTAAATTCACCTCATCCCTGAATGGTGGAACATTGCCTGATTTAGGCTTTATCTCAGATTCTACCTCAGCTTGAAGCTCTTTATATGAATTGTGCTTGGGGCTACCGCTATTTTTAACAAGTGCTGTCCTGCTCTCCCACGATAGCTGTACTGAATGACTAAACTCCTTGGGATCGAGTGGAGATGGGACTGAGAGTGAGCGCTGCATTGGTTCTCCAGGACCACCAGGAGTCTCGGTGTAGACCGTTAATCCCACATCCCTCAGCAAGGACTCTTGAGGGACTGGGATGTCCTGTCTATAGAGCCGGTTTGGGTCATTGTGTGTAGTTAGTGAGGGCAGGAGGCAACTCTCTCTGCGACCTGGCTTGGAGAGAATGGTTAATTCATCTGTTGATGGTATGTTGTTGGCCTGTGGTCTGGACAAAGCACTCTTAATGTCCATGGAGTCTAGATCAGCGGTAGAAGCTAAGGATGTAGATCTGACTATTAAATTGTTAGGTTTTTCTATGTGCATTGGTGGAAGACTGATTGCTTCCCTGCCTGGTTCTGGACCAGCAGTGAAATGTGCTCCTAACTGAAACCGGTCTAATTTCTTATTTGCTCCAATTAGATCATCAATGCACTGGCCCACATTGGGTCTTTTGCTGATTGTGTCTTCCATCTCCTTATTAATGGTTTCCAGTTCACAAATAGCATCACAGGGTCGACGGTTCACTGGTTTTAACAGAAACTGACCAAAGGTCACCTGCTCTGCAGTCTCAAGGGGATTGGAGTTGCTCTTCCTGGGGGACGATGGCTGCTCTCCTTGATCCCAGGCCTTTGATGGGGCAGATGGGTCTTGTTGTGTGTGTTGGAGAGATGACGGTTGGGTTGGGCTGAGGCTGAGACGGGAAAATGCGCTGTTGCTGGAGGGATGAAGGTTTTTCTGGCCTGCCATGGGGTAACCATAAGAAGAGCTACTTTCTCGCCCCACACCACTATCTGTGGTTGTGTCTGAGACATACTGAACTGGCTCTTGTCCCCCAGGAGGACTCTGGGGTTCTGGACTTTTCACCACTGTCAAAGGTGAGCCAGTTTGGGTTTCCTGGTTACGGTATTGGTTTCCGGGCCAGGACCCAGCGTAGCACAACTCTTTGTCTTCCCTGGCTTGAAGTGCCCAGGCATCTATTATCTCCTTCCTTAGAGGAGCCCTCTTGTAGTTGCTCATTGAGGATGTGCTGCTGGTGTGAAAGTGAGAGTATTGGGGTTTGATAGGCATCTCATTCACCGACTTGCTCCGCACGTTGGGGCTTTCTTTGAGGCCTACAGCAAAAGTATCTGTGTTGGGGACAGTCAGGCTTGGTATTGTCTCATTGTTGTTCTGATCTGCCGCTAAGTCTTTGCTCATGTGTATTGGTGTGTGAACAGGGACAGACACAAGGCAGAAGATGGTCTCACTCACTCTTCTTTTAGTGTTCTCTGGCCCTGCATCTGGGACAATTTTCTTCACTTGGGTGATGGTTTCTGCAAAGACATGATCTGAGCTGGATCCCTGACGAGAACAACTTCTTGTTAATGGGGCCTGGAAGGCTGAAGAGGGAGATGAAGGAGGACGTTTGTTTTGGGGATATCTGTTGCAGTTTTGGTCAGTTGCTGGGAAGTTATCAACAGCCTCTTTGTGCAAATCACTGTGCCACCTGTTATTGTCATTGTCGAAGCCGCTAGAAGACGTCTGGATAGCATCATCGGCCAGTTTGGCAGCGATGAAAGGCCCCAATGGCGGGGGCAAAAAGGCACTGTCACTGGATGCAGGCTCCGACACTGTGACACTGGGAAGCTCATTACGGATGTGCCGGATCTTGTCAGCGTCCGTCAGGAAGTTGCCAACCAGGGTTGAGGAAATATGGCGGATACGGGGGTCATCAAAGGGGATGTATTGTATCCCTCCACCAGGGCGCTCCTGGGTAGTGTACACAGGGTAAAGCTGCTTCATGCTCATTTCTCTCTGGGGATCAGGCCAGGAACCAGCTGGATGTCTGGTGAACCAGTGAGATCCATCTGGAGCCACTTGTATCTGCTGGTACACATCCCCTCTGTACCTAAAAGTAAAAACACAGTTGCACTTTATCTTGGCAAAAATAATTTCAACAAAGGAAAGGAATAAAAGATGTGAAGAGTGAACTCTTCAAAAAGGATTCAAGTGGATGCTACACAAATTATAGTGCTCTAATCCAGCATCTGTTTAGCGAGTTAAAAACTACTTTGCCCTCTGTTGCACCGAACAACCATTTCTAAATATCAATGAATATAACCAGAGAAAGAATAAGGATCTTGAGAAGACCGTAGCCTCTCTATTGTTGTTACATAACATAGAACCCATGAGAGATCAATCACAATCTGCCTTAAAAATAAAACTAATATGGTAGGTAGTTTCTTATGCTTTGTTATTGAGCGTCATCTGAAATACAGGTGCAACACCGCATAGAGGAATAAAGGGCTATACCATCTGTGGTCATGAACACTGAATGAATGTTCCTACAAGTAAAATATTATTTAAATGTATTTAGTTGTACTGTCCTTTTTAAAGAATGTAAACACAATCTAACACATCATTTTATAAAGAATCTTGAAATATGTGGACAATCTGCTGTACTTTTTACTCTTCAAGCTATATCAATTTCTTACATGAAGAACATATATATTTTGGTCTCGTGTTTACACTACAGAGCATTACAGCCTCTTGAAGAAGTCCAACCATATACACTCGGGAAAATTCATAAAGAATGGATTGCAGCCACTGATAGCACCATGAATTATGAAACATCTGCAACAGCTATCTGCCCCCTTACGGTCCAATTCACAAAAGATATCGTGCTAATGTTATTTTAGTGCAAACACGCCAACAAAGTTTTGCATCTGAATGTAATTTGACCTTTTTTGCATCTGATTGCAATTATCCATGTGCATGAGGTGCCAGTTGTGAGGGGTGAGTAAGCCTGAGCGAAAGGTCTCATCAGTAGGGGCTCGCCAGAGCGCCACTTAAGCCATTTTTGTATTTGTTTATATAACTTTATTCTTCATTCATTATTTTCTCATGTATTTTCAAAAATGACATCTATGGAAGGTTTATTTATGCATTTTTTATTACGCTACATTAGATGTCACTGCATCCCAAAAATAAACGAGTTCAGCCCTTAGGAGCGCTCTTCCGATAGCTCCAATTCTGTAACTCCAATTTCACTGTAACTGCTTGCGGCTAACAGTGCTGATCTTTGTTAACTTGACTGTTTTTGCAATGAGGCTCATTTCCATACATATGGGAACATTTCTGCTAAATTACATAATTTAAACGCGTGCAAAAAAGCAAAGGAGGACCCAGATGCAATGTTCTAGCTGCTCAGTTTTTAATTAAAAAGCATGGCTAATTTATGGGAAAGGAATTATTTTTAAAATGTACCTGTAGTCAACAGCAATTTCACCATATCCCCGGCGCCCACCTCCCATTATAGGAGCTCTTTTATATGATGGGGGAGGGATGTATCCTGGAGGTCCAGAGTCCTGTGCAAAATAGTCCAGTTGAGGGTCACCTGTCCTTGATATTGGAAGTGGGGTTCTGTCCCTGGCCTGGAGTATCACGGAGTCTCTACCAGACAGCATCTCACAGCTTCCCCTGATCTGCTGGTGCATCTCATAAGAGGGAGGTCTGGGGGGTCGTGTGAAGCGGGGCTTTGGTGTCATTGAGAGTTGGTTGGCGCTAGCCGGCCTGCCATTCTCCGGCCAGCGGGGTGGCCTGTAAAGGTCGTGGTGTGATAGTGGGTGGCCATTGGCCCGTCTGAACAGTTCCAGACCGGACGAGTCTATGTCCACATATTGCAGGCTTTCAGGCTGCAGCATCCTGGGCAGGGACTGGGTTTTGGCTTTGGCCCTGGGATGGACTACCATACCCTCTGGTGTCCTGGCATGGAGTCGCTGCTGCTCCTGTGCCCAACGCTCACCCTCACTCTGTAACAGCTGGCGGCCAAAGTTTACGGCTGGACGCCACTCATCTGTCCCCAAGCTCTGGCACTTCCTCTCATTCACCATCCTCCAATGATGGAGAGCTGCTTCCCTCTCTCTAGAGTGGGCCTGAGCCTGGACCTGGGCCTGAGCCTGCACCTGAGCCTGGGCCTGGGCTGCCCAGCGCTGCCTCTCCTGAGCTGCTCTCTGACGCTCCTTGTCAGACAACTCTTGGCCTCTTGCTTGTTGAAACCCCTCCAGTCTGCCGTAATCTCCCTGGCCTCCTCCATGGATCTCTCTGAGGTCAGCATAGTCCAGCAGCACAGTGAAGTCCTGGCCTCTCCTCCTCCAGTAGGACACATCCTTAAACTGCGACTGAGGACCTCTGGTGCCATCACAGAACCTGGGAGGAAACGCACAAATGAAGGTGTCGTTATGCTTCAATCAAAGGGCCTGTTGGATGGTTGAATGGTGTCTGAAGCCCCCTCCTCAACACCTTTACCACGTCAGAACTGGGTTTTTGTTACAATCTGACAAGCAAGCGCAAATTAAACAGCAATTGGCCACGTATGCAGAGGTAAGAAGGGTTTGAACTTCCCTTTTCAAGCTTGGGTTTTGCCATTCTTTACACAATTACTTCTGGCCCTTTTTGTGTTCAACACTATGAATTCTTTCCATGAAAGACTGAGCCAAAGTGTCTACTTGTATCCCTGTATTTGATTGATTATAGCAGGCTGTCCAACCGGCCTTGGAGCATAGCCGTTTGGAACAGCTATAAACACTTCTGCCTTCAGACATGGTCAGACTATGTGTCGCACAAATAACTTTTGTTTCAAGCACAACCCAACCTCTAATTTCCTTTGGTTTGTATCTAATTGAGAGATATGCCAAAGCGATGTGGTAAGCTAATCAAAGCAAAGTTATGAGCACTTTAAAACATTAAAGCAATCCAATAAATGCCAACAAATATTGTCCCAATAATAAGAAGCAAATAACCACTAACATTGAGAACAGATTTTAAAAAAAGATTAAAAAGAAAAGCGTTTCCCACTAGATGGAGACAGATATCCATGAATAGCAGTGCAGCATCCGGTAATTGTGATTTTCCATGGAGCACAATGAACACATTACACAATGATACACTGTGGCTGTTAGTCCCGGATGTCCTCCAAGACAGAACAATTTAGAGGACGTTTCATTGACAGTCTTTGTATTGCACTTTTCTTTAGCTATTAATCTGAGGAAATGAGCAGCATTTCTCTAAAGCAGTGCGAGGAAAGCTCCTGCTATGTCTCTGGGAGGATGTTCGATGGCAGACCTGATGAGCTACAACAAGATGCGATGGGTGTCTGCATACAGTCCGATTATTTCAGGCTATTTGTGGAGTGACTGACTGACAACGCAAAGAAGACGCAAGCACATGCGTACACCCCCTCAAGGCCGAGGCCACTGAGCGTCCTTGACATTTCCATCCATGATCATCACTGGCCAGAGATGTTTGCTGGGGGAAGGGGGGCCAGCCCTGACAATCTGCTGAATTTGAGGGCATATTATGTAAGATGAGTTACCATCATTAGCCTAATTGGGTCTAAGTAGCACTGCCTAATGGGAGTGCCAAGATAGGCCTGTTTCTTATCTAAACTAAAGCTGCCATGCAAAACGGATTTGGATGAGTGGAAAAAAAGAAGGATGAAAAAAGAACAGACTGAAATCACAGAACATATGTCTTAGCAATTCCCACATTCCCAACAGAATGCTCCGATAGCAGTGGCAGAGCAGCGACATGAAAATGCGGATTAATCTCAAAGAATAAAAGTGAAAAGAAAAAGAAAAAAACACACACACAAACACCAACTACTGACATTATTCAAGGTCATTTGACTATTTTCAGATGATCTATCACTGGCTGATGGCTAAAAGGGATTAGAGGGGAAAAGAGAAAGTCAGCCAAACAAAATGTAAGGAAAAAGCCTGCCTAATTTGTGTGTGGACATTGGAACATCTGTATTGACTTTGTCTCAGTTACAGCACACTTACCCCCAGAACTGGTACAAATAACCAAATTAAACAATCCTGTTTTGAGGAAAAAACGGTTTGGCTGAAGCTGGGCAAGATCTTAGGAAATATCATACAGTCCCTACCCAAGAGAGTTTCAATTGCATAACGCCAGACTATGCTAAATATAGCAAACCCTCCATATACATATTTAAATACACCCTATGTGAATCCTGTATTATTGATCGGGTATGCATTATGTAAGTAGGTATAATACTTGTGTGAAACAGTGGAAGTCGGTAAGACAGATTGGTTATGTTTGAGGGCAGAATGGGAAACAGGGTATTGATTACAACTCTGAGCTCCCATGTGGCAGATTAAAACTCCAGCACACAGCTCCCTCCTCCCCTGCCCAAGACTTGATTGGGAAGTTGAGGAGAGAAGGGAATAGAGCTGAACTGAAAGCGGAAACGGAAAGCGAGACTGAAATGGCAGAAAGGACTGAGCAGCAGTGTCAGGCAGTTCTATTTAAGATGACATGCAAAATCCCCATGCAAAACTCTGTGGTGAGGTGTATATTTTGTATTAATCCGCTCCATTAAAGCATCATAACAATGAATGATTGTGTCATTTATCAATAAAGATCGACGGCAAACATCGGCCAATCGGAATAGGGCATGCAAAAGGGTGGATCAGACAGGAGCCCACCACGGGTCTCAAGGTACAGCACAGACTTTGTCTTACCCGCTGTCCGAGGTCAGCGACTCTCCCAAGGAGTGGGTGTCGATTTGGCACCGAATCTCGCCCTCCCGCCTGGACAGGCCCCTGTCCCTGGATTCGTTGTTGTTGTTGGGACAGCCGCTGCCGAACGCTTGGGGCTGCCTGGATCCACCGTTCCCATAAGGCATCCCGGGCCCCCTTTCGTAGCCGTTCACAGTCCTGGGGCCGGGCCTGTTCTCCAGGACTTCATGGTGCTTGTTGTAGGACGGCGGGGAGGAGGAGGGAGCCCGGTGGGACGCGGGGTCTGGGGTGGGAGTGGAGGAGGTGGTATGCTTGGGCAGCTTGTATCCATGAGAGATGAGGAGGTCCTCCACGCTGTACATGGTCGCATTTGTTTATCCTGGTGTGTTTTCTTTTTTTCCTCTCTCTTTTTTGAGAGCGAGAGAGAAAGGTAGGTCGGTTGTCAAGGCGTCTCTGCTTCTTCCCTACGTGCAGCGGCAGGATCTCCGGCACAGCTGCGCAGCTGAGGCCATCACTGGGAGAGAATAACAGAGAGAGGGGGACGACATGAAGAGACAAAGAAAAGAGGGTGACGCTAAAACCGTTATACCTGTTACCCGTGTCCAGTTTTCTGACAAGGGTCTCAACCCATCAAAACAGTTGCGAGGACTAAAAAAAAGCCGCCACGACAAAACCGAGATCACCCGCCTTCCCAGCAGCCCGTCCCTCCCTCCTCTCTTCTCCAGTCCTCCTAGCAACAACCTTCTTTCCATCTCACTCGGAGATCACCAGCACTAAACCCATTGGTGTCCAGAGCTGAAGAGGACGTGGAGGTAAACCAACGCCCTCAGGAACGACCCTAAATAGCGTGGTGATCAGCGGCAACAAGAGTTTTCAGAGAGCTGCTGGTGCTGCGGGGAAATGTCACTGTTTACAATAGGCTCCCTGCAGATTTCCATACAGTGGCTGCAAGGTAGCTGTTAGCACACTGCTCATGTTTGGCACCAATGAGGCGACTGGGGGTTTGTGTTTCCTCTCCGCTCACTTCACGGCCCCTCTCTCCAGATCTTTTCTTCATCTCAAAAGGTATTTCCTAGTTACAATCTAAAAAAAGGACATTTTTCTTCAGCCGCATGCCCTAAAAAAAGGTCTAGGATACGGGTTTGCATTTTCCAAAACTACAAAATGACATGAGGAATAATTCGACGCGCTCAATGCCGTCTTTTACGGTGTGTGTGTAGCGTTGAAATCATTTGTTAATCAACACAAAATTAATCAGTACAGTAATTATTACCGAGCAACAATGCCAAAAGATTTCCCGCTCCTCATATTTGATTTTTTTGGAACAAGCAAGCGTAACGACGAGAAGGGAATTTTCCACTAGTTCTTGGCACTTAATAGACTACACAATCCAATGCAATAATCAATGAATTACTCATTAATTATACTCATTAATCAAAATAATAGATAGATGAAACCCATTAACCAAAATAATAGATAGATGAAACCTTATCTGTGTGTTCTCCTTAAAGTGTTTTAATTCAGCTTGAATTAAAACACAGAGTAAACCCTAATAAGTATAAAGGGAAACAAGCATTAGGACTCTGCCCTCCAAAAAATTACTACGCCATAAGTATTAGCATCAAGGACTGAGGAAGAATTGAATTGGTGATACCCAGGATGCATCTGCTCATGATGTAACACCCTTGATGAAGTCATGCTTGCTGCCTTGTCAACAGGACAGATGCTGATGCCCTCTCATTCAATACTCTCCAGTGGAGCATACTGCCAACAACCTGGCTGTCCTTAATAAGAAATGGCAGTCAGGAACAGCAGCCCCAGACTCGCTGCCAGAATCAGATGCTGTATAGACAGTTTAAAAGTCAATCACACACTATGATCATTTTACGGCATGGCCAAATCGCTTGCCTTTTCGGGTTTTGAAAAACAAGACTGGCGACATAGCCTCGCACGGAAATTAATTCAGCTGCAAACAGATTAGCATTTGTTTAGCTGTATTCCCATCGAGATGACAAAATCCATCTATGAAAGCAGCCCTGACTCAGAGGGCAGCATCACAACCCCCCCTCCTCATACCTGAAGCCTAGGATAGCCTACTAGCTGATTAACAGGATCCTAGAGCGTGAAATGACACTCTCTTTGTATGTCTGGCTCTCTAATACGATTATTTTTTTCATTTAAAACCTTAAACCTGTTAGTTTTGGAGGATTGACTCTTGGCATTTACCCAGTTAATACTTTTGAGTTTAACTCTTTCCATTTGCGTTTTGACTAATCTCCTCAAGGAGATGCTTGCTCCGAGTTTGTTCCGGGAGGTTCTTTTGACCAATGTCGATTAAAAAGAAAAAAGGGGGGGTTTGGTGCAGACCTGGGACAAGCCTAATTTTTCACAGACTGTTATTTCATGAACCATAGTTGAACTTTCTGGGCAACAGG
Source organism: Cyclopterus lumpus (assembly GCF_009769545.1). Taxonomy (NCBI): domain Eukaryota; kingdom Metazoa; phylum Chordata; class Actinopteri; order Perciformes; family Cyclopteridae; genus Cyclopterus; species Cyclopterus lumpus. The sequence goes on from NC_046985.1 coordinate 16,499,582, forward strand.
CCAGTGACTATGTTCAATAACTGAGTGTCTCTGAAATACTGTAAATGCCGGCAAAATGGAACCACAGTGGTAATATGTGTGGTCATTTGTCATAACAGATTATTCAAATTTGATGAACAGAAATGTGTCTCTGAAATGTTTAACACTGCTATAAATTAGGAATCAACACCAGGTGTCCCTCCAGCGGTGGAGAAGCCCGTATCAGTCAGATTGTTATCACCTCTCCATAGATGAAGCTTATCCCTCCAACCAGCCAAAAGGCTTAATTAGCCCAAGTGAGGCTTGGGTCAGGGGCTATGTTCATTAATATGATAATACACTTTTGTTATGATCGTTGCACATTAACCTGTTTTATCTGCACATCCATATGCTGTCTAATCTAGCTGCACGCTTAATCTGAGGCAATTGCTCTTGGTGCCATCACCAAATGAGAATTATCTCAATCATCAGAAAAAGTGAGGATTTCCTCCTGTAAACTGACCTGTCTGCATTCAGTCCTCTGCCACTCTCTTCTCCCCCGCTCCTTCCTTCCCATGGCAAGCCCCGTTTAAATACTGCTAATGCTGTTACGCAATGGAATTACCCATTTCATATCAAATAAAACCTTGGATTTAAGCAACGGTATGCGACAATGGTCGGCTTTCATCCCCCTAAACACAACATTGTGTTTCGCTACAATGCCGTCTTGTGTGAAAAAGACTGGCATTACAGGCTTTTGGAAACTTGGGGGGACGGGTCGGGTGTGGCAGATCTGCTGTATTTTAATGACATGGCTCATTCAAACGGAGAAATGAATGATAGAGAGTTTAGGCTAAAATGTGCTGAAAAGTAAGCTAAAAATAAAAAAGGGACCACAAGAGGGCTGGCGTTTCCCTACAGGCGACCCTCACACCAGCCTCCGCATTTTCTCTAATCAGCCACTGTACACCATCACCGAAACATCAGTCACATTTACTACGCAACAGGAGATGGAAGGCGGGTCAAGTGAACTTTTGTCGAGGTCACGGCTTGTTTATTAAAAACAGGAACAAGCTTTGTCTTTTAATGTGTGGGCGGGGGGGGGACGTGCCCTTACTGGCGGCTAGACCAGAGGCAAGCTGCAGGGGCATGACGGCTTACAGGTTGACAGTTTGGTGTCAGCTCCGTATTCATGGCCCAGCTGAGACGAGGGCATAGTGGGGAGGTGCAGAGGAAGAGAAGCAGAGGGACATCATGGGTGGCAGACAATGCAGGACGGAGACCTAGATCAGGCCTCGGGGAGAACAGAAGTGCAGAACAAGGGGGTGTTCATAAATAGTCCAGATTGTGAGGGTGGGTTGCAGATTATGTAAATGAACTTTAGAGATAGTGAGCGACCATGACAGACGATGGAAATGTACTGTATAAGAAGCACAAAACAGAAGATGGTCTGCACTGTGGTCAAAACAAATTGGTTAACAGTGATTAATGTCGTCCCAAAGAACACACTGGGATGTGTTAAAATAGCACAGCCCTCCCAAAAGTGACGAAAGACAGACAAAAACAAGTCTGGAATGAACAAACACAACAAAAGGGATCTCAAATGCCAGAGCCTGGAAGCGAAGAGACGTTTAGCCCACTTCCTAAAATCTTCCACCAGAGCCGCACTTCTCTGCCACATTGTTCCCAGTCTCCTCGGATCTACAGCAACTGACCCAAGTGGGTGTGTACTTGGCTCGTCTCTGGCCTGCATCTGTTAGGACTGTGCACGCACAAGGAATTTCTCAGGCATGACAGCCCATCACATTCGGCAAACGGCATGCTCCGCAGATTGTTTATCTATGTGACATCACTGTGTTCAGCAAAGGGGCCGTCTCCCTTCCTGAGAAAGTGAGTCGTTGTTGGTGGGGTGGGGGGTAGTGAGGAGAGCCGACAGTGTCGCAAATGTTTCCAATCAGGCTCTCTGCAGGCTCCTGTTTCTACCGCCTGTTTTCGTCTGGGGGCCGGAGGAATAAACAACCACCCCGGGCCACATTTTAACCTCACTGACCTCTGTCGAAGGCTAATGTTCTCCACCTCAGGTGGGCTGCAACACAGCAACATAAAAAGTTGGCATATCATCCGGGGTCACATCAATCAGAAACAGTTTGGGGTGATTACGGCCAAATTTGACACAATGACAAATCAAGGGTTGAAAACCTCTGGAGCGTAAACTAACAAGTGGACATCTGTTGAAGTGATGGCTGACAACAGAATGATTTCCCCATCCATCGCAGCTCAGCACCAGCTCGGAACCCATATGCTTCCTCCAGCACTCGCGCCCTCGTAGAAGAGAGAGTAGAAACAGGCAGGCGCATTGCGAGTCAATTAGCTCATGCAGAAAGGTTGAGCCAAAAAAAACACCCACTTACATTATTTCGTTGAGCATATCCCATGGCAACGGTTGTTTTGCTTTTGTGAATGGCCACCCTCAGACAATAGCATGTGGGCTGCTAAGATATTCCCGCTGCATTGCTTCAGTCCAAAAACGTATTTTAGTCGGACTCCGCTGGCAGCGAAATCAAAGGCAGGATGGGAGGGGTGGGTATTTCACCATATTCCAACACATCACGGGCTGAATCAGTAGGGTCTGGTTCGGATTCATATCAGACAGTCAAAAAGTAGTCCAGCCAAACGTGTTTCAATCCAAGGAAAATGTCCAATAACAAGTGGCTCACGCACCACAGTGGTGTCGCTGAAAGCTCATTAGTGCACAAGCGAAAGCTGCCAGCAACCAGTAAGACACTGGCGATGATGCAAGGGTATTTTATATCAATGGGGTCATTTCCCCATTGTATTGCGGGCTTAGCGCAGTTCAGCAGTAACTGACGTCACGAGATTTCCTCCCACTGAACGCTTTTAAACATTCGCATTTGGAGGGAGATTCAGGGCATTTGCTCCAAAACGCCGCAGTTCATGCCAAAGTTTGGAGAAATCTTTTTTTATAATTTCCTATGAGAAACAAAAGAAAAAACATAAAAGGAGGGGTTATTAGTCATGGCGATCCACCGAGACACTGTTCTGCAGCATTCTGGGCTTCACCTGCACTGAACTGCTCCCAACCCATGCTGTTTCTGAGCATGCCAAACGAGCTTTGTGGTAATTAGTGTCTGTCAAGGTCCGGGGCTTGCTAAAGATGACAGTGGCATGGTTTATCAGCCAAAAACACACTGATCAAAGGGTTAGCGCGTTCCTGCTTCCTGCTAATCAGATGGAGTCCGCATGCCTCTTGCACAGTGTTATAGAAGGGAAAGGGTAATAAACAACCCAACGTACAGCAGATATATATTCTACCAATCCAAGAGACTATGCCTCATTAAGGCTGGTTAAGCTCATCTGGAGTATGATGTCTGAAGGCAGTTGACAGGACGTGGCAACGGCAGAACTATGGTGATAGATGACCATGATGCAGATTACAGGTGGGTTAAAAAAAAGAAAGAAAAGGCTCTCCCATGCAAAGGAAGTAAAGTGTTGGACGGTGAATGTAGGAAATGGAACGCGTGGAAACGAACAGTCAGGGTTATCTCAAGTGCTTAATCAGCGCACCGGCACACAACTTGACAAGTGGACGCCACAATGCGGGGCACTCGGCACACGGGCATCAACTGGCTAGAACACAGCGCCGTACAACAGAGTGCGCACGCCAGCCCACGGATCACACTCTCTGCCCTACGTTTGAGAGAGGCACACTGGCAGATGTCAGTGGCTTTCACACATCGGCAGGCTGTATTCGTCCGCCGGCCTCCTTCCTCCTGCCTGCGTCACCTCTGCTCTGACATCACACGTGACATCAGGCAAAGGACCTCTGAGGAGATCCCTGTAGCCGGGCAAACATCGGCTGACTTTCAAGGGCTTTGGCTGCTACCCAAAGGCATTTCTTGATTCACTTGACCTAGAAATGAAAACTGAAGACAGACAGGGAGTGGACTGAGAGAGAAAGATAATCTGTCAAACCTACAACAATCACCACACACACACACAATTACTGGAAAGAGAAAGTCTAGCCTGTAACACCAGGAAGTGAACCCGGCCCACACTTATCGCTGGCTGTTTGTACCACTCCTGAAAGTTGAACTGGTATGACTCATTTCCATAGCCGTGGAGGGCCCCTCCAGTTTTTTTTGCTGACCATCCCTTTCCTCCGCTGCTAGAAGGAATTAATGACCTGCCCCTCTCCCCCTCCCGCCTATCCTCCCCCCGGGCATCTAGCAGGGCCTTGTGTTTACACACCATCCCGGTCTCAAGGATGTGTGAAAGACCTACCAACGTAACACACATGTGCCAGCACACATGCCGCCAACTAAGGTCTCACTCTTTTCTCTGAAAATGCACATTAGCTGGCGCCTTGTCTGGGCTATGTTTTTGCACTATTGTCTTTTTTTAATTTTGTATCTACAAATCCTGCCCACTGTCAGGAATACGCTTCTTTACTGACATTTACCAACAGCTCTGGATGCAAACTCACTGAGCTATGAAAGGTCAAGAAGGAGCCGATCACTCCCGGGCAATGTTAATATCACTTTCATGAGTACTTACACAACCTGTATTAATCAGACCTGAGGCCCTGACAGAGCAGCCCAAATAACAGATGAAATAGGGGAAAGCTGCTCCCACTGGAGATGACGGTGCTCTGGTGTTTGTTCACTGCAGCAACATAAACCAAGTGATCATGTTGAACTTGAACCGATCAGGTGGAATCTGGGCTTTGACAATGTGGCCTCTAGAGGTCCCTAACTGACAGGAACAATTTATGTCGAAGACTTTCTAAAAAATGAAAGCCATTGAGCAGTTGCCCACGCCATGACATAATGTTAGGTGCGAGTAAAAGAGCAGAGAGCAGTGTTTAATCCAAGGCTATTACATATTAATACGCTGTAAAATAAAAAGCATTTTCCGAGTTCAGCATTCAATATCAAAACGTAAATATTAAGCACATTACATTATTTCCCAATTTCGGCAAACTGGCAGCAGGATGCTTGTTTTCACAGCATATGTGCATGCGAGGCGGTACAGGGGAGGGGTGGGGGGGGGGGGGTCAAGCAGCAGCCATCATCATGCAAACAGCAGGTGTGACAAAGTGACAACATGCAGACATCAAAGCGAACCTAAACTTGGCATCCCATTTGCCAAGGGGGCGACTTGCAGCGCATTACCGTCGCCATATGGCACCCCGGGTCGTGCCGGATCCAGAAGGACCGGGAGCTACACGTTGCCGGACCCGAGTGTTGCCATTGTGTCGTCGCGATATGATTGACAGACATTCTCCCAGCTGGTTCCGTTGCAGGTTGCTGTCGTGTAGCTCCTAGCCTAGCTCCCCCCCCCCCCCCCCCCCCCCCCCCCCCTCCCCCCGACACGCGCAGTTCACAGATGCGGGGAGAAACCCCGCCGAATCCCGTTAAAACATATGCCCCCTTATAGGTTATGGTACAGTGAGGGATACGTGCAGACCCGTTCTAACAAGACCCCCAGACCCGATGCGGATCGGTACATGGTTAAATTCGGCAGATGGATGACCCACTAGACTGTATGTACTAATGATGGCTCTGTTTTATAACTCCAACTGCTCACGGTCGCCCCATCCACAGCACATTTTAGGCATATTTAAAGGCAGAGCAATTATAGAAGTTAAAGAATCCCACACAAGTAGGAGCAGTTTCTAGAGTCACACGGGAAGCCCACCTAATGCCAGCCGGCCGCGGTATTCCTTCACGGGGCTCCTCTCCCGGCATAAACCGCTCCTCGGAAGCCGGACGCATACAAACTGCGTAATTTGGACGTAGTTTGGCCTCTCTTCCAGAGCAGGGAGAACGAGGCTAACGCTAGCCCGGCTAGCTCCATCAGCAATATTTAACCTTCAGCTGATAGGAGCGCGTCCACACACAGTGGCAGCCCCCCCCCACCCCGCACGCGCTTCAAGTTCTAGAAAAATAAAAAATAAAGACCGCCATCCTCCTCACTCCTTCACCTTCTAATGTTGTGTCCTGGAAGTGGCACGGTTGTGTGTGTGTGTTCCCAAATACTCTTTGGCAGCGGGGACCAGGCGGAGCAGGAGAGCGCCGAGAGGCAGCGCCGCTTTTCGGCTGCAAGTTGAGGGAGCGCTGCCAATGTTGAACGCAGAGCAGATGCGACTCTCAGCCCCCCGTGTGTTCGTTCGGCTGCTACTCCTCCTCGCAGCCAGCAGCGCGCGCGCCTCCTCGGCCGAGCGCACCGGACGTGAAATAAAAAATAAAAATAATAAAAATGCAGAAACCCAGCAGAAAGCCTGACTTGGAGACGACCCGGAGCCGGTCTTACCTGTGAAATGCGTCGTTGCTGCGTTGCTTCCTGGTGCCCCGCGCTCAGCCCCGCCGCTGCTTTGGACGGACTGAGCTGGGATCTGCTGAGGGAACAGCCCTTCTTCACGAGCCCACAGCGCAGCAGCGAGGAAACATCCCTCTTCTCCAGCGGGGAGGCAGCTGGATGCTGCTTAGATAGGAGACTCTTTGCACTCCGCGTTTCTAGACAGAGTAGCCTCATCTCACACAGAGAGAGAGAGAGTCTGCCTGTGTGTCTACTCCATAAGTAGGCTGACAATTATTAAATAATTACTGTAATAATTATATCTTTGCATGGGCACACGCTAAATGTTGTTTTGTGTTTTAACACATTAATGATTTATGAATTCTTTCTTTCTGTTATCATATGCAGAGCTTCAACAATTAGCCCAGTTGATGAATCAATTAGTCAATCACCAGAAAATCGATTATTCAAAATGAACTCTAAACATGCATCTGTTGGAATGTCAACCACAAGCTCTATATTGTCGGGAGAACAATTATTATTTGTGTATAACATCATTATTATATTCTTAACAAGTTATTGACAGCATTTGATCAAACTTTGGTCCACTTTTTGTTTTCTGTTCTCCAGTAAAGTTTGTCAAAAGCTTGCTTTACATCCAGCTGGCTGCAGGCCATTGGAGCCAAGAGTCGTACTCCCTCCCCACCTCTTAAATAGAACGGACCCTAAAACCTCCATAATATTGACACAGATGTTGTGCACAACTGAATTCCCCTGAAACTTTAGGGAGGCTGGTAGGCTTCTGTCGGCCCTCGCCTTTTCCGCCACAGTTGGAGTCATCCCAATGGACCGCCTGGGTCGGACCACTGAAATACATATTTGCCTGATCACAGCTGCTACGTGTCTCGTTGGCGAGGGCTGCCACAATAATGATCTTGTTGACATGAAGTCAGCTTTCAAATTACAGATGATTATCTATCCGTTGATGCAGAGATTCACTTTGTATCCACAATGAACCGGATTCATGCAGACAACAGTGTTTATAGTGTGTAGAGGAGCCGCTTTTGGAAATTGCACGATGATCCATTATCCTTATGTTCATATATAATTCAATATATATTTTTTTTTGTACATACTAGTTAAATGTTAATGTTTAGTTTATGTGTTCTATGTTGTCTTTAATGTCTTTTTTATATTTATCTTGTTTATTTGTTAATCATATGTACGACGAGAGCAACGTGTAACCAGAGTCAAATTCCATGTGTGTGTACACACACACACACACACATGGAATTAATGGCCGGAATTAATGGCAAAAGGTGAGTTGTCAGCCCCCCAATTGTTTTTATTAATACAAAATGTAAGCATTAGGGCAGTCCAAAGAAATTCTTAGTCGTTTTAAAACAAAAACAATCTCCGTCCACACGGTTGATAGTTGATTGTTAAATGCAGAATTTAACTGCAGCTGCTGGTATAGACAACAACAGCAAGTAACGCTTCAAACTCTTCATCAGTGTTGAAATTATTAAAGGCAGACCGAGCTGTTTGTTTTCTTTCAGAAAAGGGTCATGTGATCGGGGGAGTGATGAATCAGGGAAGGACACCGTGACAGCTAAGTCCTAATCGAGTAGTGAATGCGGGTCACGACGCAAACGTTTCCAAACTTCTCCGTTTACGCCCGTCCACAGAAGGACGTAAACCCCTGAGTTTCCAAACAGTTTTTTTTTCACTGTAAACATAGCATAAAGATATACGTTCTAAAATGGCGTAGTGTGTGGACATGGCCTACAGCTAGTCCCCCTAAGACACTCTTTTGACTGATCACAGCTGTTTAATGCGCCCGTTGGCGAAAGCTGCAACACTGATGATCTGTTTACATTCAGTCAGCCGAACTTTCAAATGGCCTACTCGATGAGTATCTCCTTTCCTGTGAAGCCGGCCATTGTTCCAGTTGTTGACCTTCCACATCCTGCGGCCACTACTATATGGAGAAAAATATCCATAATGACTTATTAGAGGGAAAGAAGTGAGAGGAACCCGACAGGAACAATGGGATTGATACAAGGAACTCTTAACTGCTGGGATACAGTGGCTATAGAAAAAAAAAGGCCTGTTGTGTGATTTGGCCCTGCAACTCGCCGGTATCTGCTTGGTGTCACTGAGGGTCAACCCTTCTGCTGCTCCCCGTGCTCACGGAGTGCACGCTGCCCGCACCCCCCTACGACCCGGCCGTGTCTGTTTTCAATTGCCGCCGCACACATGCAGTTCATGTGCAGCGCGCCGAAATGCGGCGCAGAGACGCTGATGTCACCACTCCGTTTGCCAGTTGTGGTTTTGGGAGTCTGAGCTAAGTTTCTTAGTTCGGGGAGCAGCGCGGCAGTCCGCTGTGTGCTGCTGTGCTGCCCAATAACCCCAGATATCTGGTCTAACATAAACAACGGTTTCTTCCCTTTTTTCCCTGTGAAAGGTTATTTTTGGGGAGTTTTTCCTGATTCGATGTGAGGTATGTCGTATGTGTACAGATTGTAAAGCCCTCTAATGCAAATTTGTAATTTGTGATATTGGGCTATACAAAATAAACTGAATTGAATTGAATTAACAATTCAATTCAGTCTATCTCTCTCTCTGCCTATATAGCCTCTATAGCCAGCGAGCAAAAGAACACCTGGGAAAACTCTCACATGAATTCATGAATCTTATGAGTGCATTATATAACACTTCAAGCTAAACACTCAACAAAGTCACGACTGTTTGCTGTGCTGGCTCCTCCATTGGTGGAACTAGCTCCCCATTGACATCAGGACAGCAGAAAGTCTCTACATCTTTCCGTTGCAAACTAAAAATACATATTTTTCGACTATACCTTGAATAGGGAAGGTATAGCCGTAGTAGCACTTTAGTCTCTTACTTACTGATAGCACTTTGTAGTTTAACGTTATTGAAGAAATTGTACTTGCTTGATTCTTGTTGTCCTGAGTTTGGACTCATGGTTTAATGCACTTATTGTAAGTCGCTTTGGATAAAAGTGTCAGCTAAATGACATGTAATGTAATGTAATGTAATATAAAAGGGCAACAGCTGGATTTCTGGCAGAGCAGGAAATTGGATAAGCCGAGTCTGGACAATTTTTTTTTTAAAAACTCAAATTAAATATCGGGACATCTTGATGGAGTTGCAGTCCAGTTGGCACAAACATTTGAATTGTCTTAAAAATCTTCCTCTTACGCCTCTGCATTTATTCACTAATAGCTCCTTCTTTTGTGATTGGTATGGATTTGAAAGAACAGCTTGACATTCGGGGATGGATGCTTATTTGCGTTCTTGACACCACTCTTGTTTATCTCGTTCTTTAAATATGAAACTTCAGCCAAAGGATTTAGTGTAGCTTAGCATAAAGACTGTAAATGTGGAGAGGGGGGGGGCTGGGAGGAGGATGTTGTCACCTTCAGACAGGTCTCCAGTGTTTATGCTATGCTAAGCATATTTAAAGACACAAATAAGTCTTGGCAAGAAAGCGAATGAGCTTATTTCCCAAATAAAACTGTGCTGAATATAACTTAACTGAAAAAAGGTAACTTAGATTAACATAACCTCAGCGCACACAGCTACACAGTAATGTTCTTTTCCCCCGTAACAGCCAAAGGAATCTGGTTAAATACGTCCTCCAATCAGCAGGATTTCGTTTGCACCATGAGAGCAGGCAAAACTATGAACTTCCTTAAATATGTTTAGTTACAAAAGCTATACTTCAAACCTTAACTTCAGGTAGAAAGACTTTGAAATAGTCTAACATCGTATGTACCTTGCACACATGCATAACAAATCAGAATCAACCTAAATACAGTACATACCTTTACATAATCTTCTTCCCCCCACTACTTGGACTAACCCCATGATGTCATTGCTGACACCATTCAGTGTATAAATAGAGGAAATGGCTGGGCGCCTCCTCCTTTAGACTCTGAAACACATGGTGGATATGGTAAGTAACAAAAAGTTATGATTAACTCATGAAATGCTGCACTGAATAAAGAAATATGGTGTGTGTGTTCTCACCCACTGTCACAAAAACTAAGTGGAATATATTTAAACAGATTTTAAAAATACATTTCTGATATTTAGTTCATTTAGATGTGTCAGTATTTCTCGTACTTAATTTTTCGCTATATTTTCTTCAATGTTCTCAATATACTTTAATATCCTGCTCCATACAGCCATAGCAAAGAAAAAAATGAAAGTAAAATGGTTATAGTATTTCACATTGTAGGTCTAATAACAAACAATACAATTACATAATTTAGTCAGAAAAATACTGTAGGGAGTCCCAACTTACAGGAAAAATAAACAGAAGACATTACATGTCATTTAGCTGACGCTTTTATCCAAAGCGACTTACAATCATGTTACATTCATACACTGTAGACACAGCTACAGGGAACAATGCAGGGTTAAGTGTCTTGCTCAAGGACACATTGACTAGGGCGGAGATTGAACCGCAGACCCCCTGATTGAAAGACAGGCATGCTAACCACTGACCTACACTCGCCCCACATTAACTCGGAGTTTGCAACTGGAACTACAGACGTGTCTGAAGAGACGACTTGTCCCTATCAGCATGTTCAATCAGTACATGGTATATACGTGTGCACAGTGTACACGTGGATTGTAGAAGTAACTTCCGCTCAAGGCGGCCGTGAAGAGAGGCTTGCTACAATAGCTTTGAATAGATCAGCAGATAATGGGCTTTGGAAGGCTGTAATTGAAGCGATCCTAATGTAGCGAGTGTGGCCACCTTTTAAAGCTTGGCATGGGCCAGGCAGATTACCATGGGGGGGGGGGGGGGGGGGGGGGGGGGGGGAGAGAGAGGCTACGGTACCTGGCAAACACGATCCTTTCTGTGATCGCTGTAATTTATGGCCCCCGTTCTCTTCTGACAAATAACCGATGATGATTTAACCTTTCTTCTTGGCAACAAAAGAGAAAACCTGCCAGGCCGTTTAAAAAAATGTCGGGGTTGTGAAACCTTTTCCAGACGGATTTCATTTAACGTCACCTCGGATGGCTCGCTCTCAAAGAGAATGTCAAAGGAGGATTTTTACGTTGCTTTCTACTCTATCTCGCTGATTTCAAAAGTTAGATGCTTTTTTTTTTTTATATACAGAAAGAATGTGCTAAACTTGGCTCGGCTATAATAACTGCGCATTTGTGGGCTTCGTGGACCAAAATGGTCCATTTCCCATCAGAATCCATCCGCAGACCTACAATTAGGATTATTTTAGGAACACCAGAGTATCCAGTGGCCACGGCATCCTCTCAATCTATTGCACAGAGCCACAGGAGCTGCCCTGAAACCCAAACAATTGCACCACAGTGCAACATAAATACAAGAAAACGGTTCTGCGCTACATTCCTCAATCCATCACGGCCGGGCTCTGATGAAATTGTGAATCAACTGCAGGAAGCCATTGTCAACATTTGGGGTATTGTCGGGGCATGTGGTTGCGAACATGTGCTCCTTGTTTACTGCTCGCTAACAAGGTTGTCTCTCTGAAACACAGCGTCTGGATACCGACGCCGTTCCTCCGGCGTCACATGCTACGAGGTGATCGCTTTTCAAATACACTGAGAACGAGTGAGCTCCCAACACTGGTTATCTAATCTACTCAGTTTCTTCCTCCGGACAGCTTTTATTTTCCTGGGCTGCGATCCAACCGCAACTGGTCAGCAACAAGCTGACAGCAGACGCAAATACGGTGAAAAAATAAAGAAAAAGATGATTTTAAAAGGCATTTACAAACTCATTCAGCAGTCCCATGCGCACACGCACGCACAGAGAGAAGTACTGAATCTTCTCAAATATGATTTTTAGGTCTCTTACCACAGAACACAGCCCCGATCAAACCAGCTCTGCACCAAGAAAGCAAATCCCTAAACAGCTGGGATTTGAAAGAGTAAACTGCCTACCGTAACTCGGGACAGATGTGGAGAGGGCCGGACCCTATGAGGTCTGAGCCTCCCTTGCGGTATCACACCACCCAGAGGCATCAGCTTAGGAGATCTGAAGGGCCGACCGGCGATTTCTTTTGGTGTTTTGGTCCGGCCGTGGATTTTGGATATTGTTGTAAGGTAAGAGATCTGTGGGTATGAGGCCACACGGGCCACTCTCAACACATGTGGATCATGTAAAGCCCCCTCACATGTGCACACGTGGTGTGAACAGCTGCCTCGTGTTGATGCAGAGATTTACTTTGACCCACCTTGATCTGGATTTATGCGAGCAACAGTGTTCATATTGTGCAGGGAAGCCGCTTTTGGAAATTGGGCGATCTACCTATTTTTGTGATGAACTATTTTCCCACCCGGTACGGAGTAAACTGCTGGCGGGCACGAGGGGCAAAAGGTGAGCCCTCGGCCCCCCCGAGTTCCCCAACTCTGTTTGTCACAAGGTAATTATATATAATGCATTGAATACAACATTTAAGCAATAGGTCTCTCCTCAACCAAAGACATTCTTAGTTGACTAACAATCATAAGATTTTGTCAACTAGTGGATCAGCTGATTTAATTGACAGATCAAAAAAACACCCCAAAAAGCTACTTAAACTCTTATGTTTAAGAGATGTTCCCAGAAGTTTCTTGGAAATAAGTCACTCAGAGCCCCAAAAACGGCTTATTGGTTAAAGAAATCTTGGTTGACGAACCGACTAAGAGGAGGCTGCCGTACTAATCTGGGGAAGTTGCCAGATTTTGACGGATGGTATTAAGTCTCGTTACCCGAAGATACTCTTTGCAAATTACATCACCAATTTGTGATGATCCACGCATTCCAGCGGTTATTTGGGGATAAAAAAAAATAATTAATTTCTCCCTCTCCCTGAAAGGAGCTACTTCTACTCACTCCAGTAAATTACTTCCTACAGTTCCCATAAATCCTCACAACAATCCCCTTAAGCAGTCAGTCACCAACGGGCTGCCATAAGATGAGGACATTGCTCATTGAAAAAATGTCAACTTGTCAGTACTTTAGAACTATAGAATGGAGATACAGATTCTTAATTACCACAAAGATTACCTTTGACTGGACAGCAATTTCATGTCGTATCGGGGCGACCTGTACGCCGATACAGATGTGTCTGAAATAAGCTTATATATTGGCACCCTGTTCTCATTCCCAAGTCGTCACATGTAGTATGACCCCTATGACGCCATACTACGGTCTTGGTTAGCATGTGGTTAACGCTGTGACTTCAAACTAAACCACAAATCTTTTTTTATTTAAGTGAAAGTCAACGGCGTGAACACAAAGATGACATGGGACTTCAGACGGGACTTCAGACAGGAGACAAACTGCGGCCTTCAAACCAACACCTCATGTGTTTGTTGGCGATCTCAAAGTAGAGCAATGGACCAATGGGTGAAATGTCACAGCGAGAAAGGGAGCCAAGAAGCATTTTCTAGCTTGAAAAACAAACAAACACGTCTTGATGCTGCACTCTGGTCCGATCTCCACTTTGGTGGGTGGAGAAAGTGTTGTGTCAAGAATTCAAAGAGCTGCAGTAGCAATAGCTGTATTTAGCATTTGTCATAATGTTTGTGTGTCTTAAGAAATTTCATCAACAGGCTTTCTGGTATTGCTTTGGAGAAAAAACAAACAAAACTGCCGAGCACTGAGGAAGCAGTTTGCGTCAATGCAATCCTTGTAGTTAATTGCTTGTTTCAGTGGATCTCAGATATTTAGCCAAGGACTGCAAAATATGGTGCCATCTGGCTGCGGCCCTCATCAGCTTCTCCTCTTTGCTTTGCTTACTTTTCATTTAATCTGCTTTAAGCTGCTTGTTTAAAAGCGTTGAAATAATTGGTAGGACTGGAACCAATGAAGTAATGATACACCCATCCTCTCCTCGCGCTAATTAGTAAATGAAATTAATCCACATCCCTCGCTTGGCTGTTGCCAGCCCGAGAGGAGCCTGAGAGGTCACGGGACCCCACTTCTCGTTTTGATTACATTCAAGCGATTTGCCGAGGCTCGACGATTTGCTCAAAGGCACAGCGGAGGGAACCGAATCAGATCAGACCTGCAACCCACGGTCGAGACATTTGACCTCTGTTTGGTATTTGACTCATACAGATAAGTGCTTTCATGCAGACATCATGGCTAATTTGATATGTCCACATCAGGGGGGATGACATCAGTACACTTCGCAGGGGGACGACGCAAGAGAAAGTCAAGTGTGACTAATGGCTGTCGACCTCTGTGCTTTTACAGAAGAAGTATTGTGGAGGGGGCGGGTGTAATGACAGAATCATGATGATCCATTTCGCATTAACCGTCTGCAGCCGGGACACTGAATCCCTCTGCACAAAACAGTCCTTCATAAATCAATAGGTTTAATTCATTTCGCCACACGAATCATTTGGATGACAGATCTAGTCGCAAGTGTGTGCACTCACATGGATCACTCTTTCAGGAAAATGCTTGCCAGGCTTTTGGTCAACGACTAAGTGAATCACGCTGTGTGTATTTTGCCATCCCGGTGTGCTATTTGCACTCGTTGCTCCTCAAGTATCACTGGGCTGCCATATGGTAAAGCACACGATCCCAGTAACACATGGTCACAGCAATATAGGCTGTCCTCGATTTCTCCTGGGATCTGACTTGAGTGCAGCAGACACACAGACAGCCCAGTGAGCCAGACATGGAAAAGAGAGGGAAGGAGGATGGAGGAGTGCCAGAGGGGAAAATGCAGGCTTATCGTGTAGACAGCCTGGTGTTTCCAATCTGCAAAAAAGTTAGCAGCAACTTGTAATTGCACCACAGCCAGCCTAATTACCAGCCTGACAATGCAGAGAAAGTGCATTATTCCAGGGCTAAGTGGTGGATGGCATATAGGTGACAGAGTAGAAAGGGTTGGTTTTTACCCAGTCAAAAAAAGAGAAGATTTTCTCGCTTAACTTTTTGCACACACAGATAACTTGTGTTTTGTTACTTTCTATTGGTTTTTAGCTAATCCGGAAATAATTTTCCAGAAAATGTGATAACAGACTCACCAAGTTTCCATTAAATTGTCAAGCGAACTTAAGCAAACTTTTCATGTTGATAAAAAAAGAAATGGGAATAAGGCCTTCCATTCCAGACATTCCCATTAACTGGTTTGAAACTCTGCTTCCGGCGTAGTTTGCTCAGAGGATGGCGCTATAAACTCTGTCAATTCGCCAGTGAGCAGAAACCACTTGGCTTGCCCTTTCAAACATTGAGAGGTCTTCAGGAATTTGTTACATTTAAACAAGTAGCAATTGTTGTTGTTCCATGTCAGCTAGTATTGGCCCCATTTCCTGCATTCACACGTTCTGGGAATATCTGATTAGACGCTGGCAGCAGATAATCAATGATGTGAGTTAAATGTTCGCTCGATTCCCCCAGAAATTCCGCAAAACCATAATCCATTTAGAAATGTAGCATTTCTGCCTTTGTCAATTCTTTTGACAAAGGCAGAAACTATCTCAAGCAAGCAAAAAAAACTGTTTCGCATTCAATTGCGCCGTTTCCATTCAGCTTCTCTAATGCCATACTTTGAAATGTGCATCCAAATAAGTTGGCTGGAAACACGAGCACTGTCGACAGTTCTTATTGGAACCATATACAAAGTTCATAGTTTCTATAAAATTTGTTTGTGTGTTCCAGAGTAACTGAGAAATTGTTTCTGGAGAAACGCACCTTTGAAATATAATTTGTCAATGCTTGAAGCACTAGAAATCCGATTCCATTAATCTTTTATGAGTTAGAGAGCCAAAGTTCTGCTATCACGCAGGCTGCCCTCTGTTCCAGTAGCTCATTCAATATCTGGAAGGTTTCCATCCATCTTTCTGAAATACTATTTATATTCTAAGATTGGTGCAACTGATGCAGCACTTACTTTAAATAAATTCAACCCCGAAGTTTAAAGGGGTACTGCTGGATTGGGGTTTTGGAATGATGGGATGCCGGAATATTGAGCCAAATCCAGGTTTGCAAAAACTAATTTTACCTGAAAATTCAAGTTTTGGTCTTGAACATTGAAAAATTCAACAATGTATTCGAAATAAAAATAAGAGTATGAAAAGTTTTGTTGGTTTAAATATAATTTAGATTCATTTTTTTTTTTTTTTTTTATAAAATATATTTTTTCATTTTTCAGTAGCATATTTTATATTTTCAACTTTCAATCTTTTTTTTTACAGTTTTGAATCTTTTTTTTCGGGTTCAGATCTTTTTTTCACTTTCATATAGTTTTTTTTAGGTTCAGACTTTTGGCCGGGATCTGGGGTGGGGGGCATGGTTTCAACTACAGGGGCGTGGTATCATGAGAGACAGCTTAACAAAGAAGGCTGACGACCTGCCTCAACTACGTTGCCTTCAAGAAGCGATAATTATGGATCACTCCAGCATATTTATACACAGCATATTTATATACATCATATTTACATGATTGGCCGGAGACACAATTGACGCCAGTGACAATTATGTTTAGCAAGCTATTTTAGACCATACTTTGCATGAATCGCAGTAAAAGAGCAATACACTTTGCCAGGTCATTCAAAAATCCTGCTGTAATATCTGAGGTTTCGCACTTCCACACACCACCTTGAACACAGCATGATTCTGCTATGGCGTCTGATCCACCTGGTCCGCCTGCTGGCTCCAAGCGGGCAGGTAAGACATTTAACCTCAATGGTGTCGACCTCCCCGGGGCCTGGATGGATGGTGTCGACCTTAGTGCTGTGTTCGAAACCATTGATCATGACATCCTATTACAGAGACTGGATCAGTCGATTGTCATTTCAGGTACCGCACTAAGCTGGTTTAAATCATATTTATCAGATCTCAATTTGTATTTGTAAACGATGAAGCCTCAATGACCACCAGCGTTAATCACGGAGTTCCACAAGGTTCTGTGCTTGGACCAATTTTATTTACCTTATATATGCTTCCTTTGGGCAACATTATCAGCAATTACTCCATAAACTTTCATTGTTATGCAGAAGATACTCAATTATATCTATCGATCAAACCAGAGGAGACCAACCAGCTCGCTAAAATTCAAGCATGTCCTAAAGACATAAAAACATGGATGACCTGCAACTTCCTGATGTTAAACTCAGACAAAAGTTATTTTACTTGGCCCTGAACACCTCAGAGATCAATTATCTGGTGATGTGGTTTCTGTAGATGGCATTGCCCTGGCATCCAACACCACTGTAAAGAATCTCGGCTGTAAATCTAACCCTGTCCTTTAACTCCCATGTGAAGCAAATCTCAAGAACTGCATTTTTTCATCTACGTAACATTTAAAAAGTCAGGCACATCTTGTCTCAAAAAGATGCAGAAAAGCTGGTTCACACAGTTGTTACTTCTAGACTAAATTATTGAAATTCCTTATTATCAGGCTGCTCTAATAAGTCTCTTATGTCCATCCATCCATCCATCCATTATCAGCCGCTTATCCGGGGTCGGGTCGCGGTGGCAGCAGGTTCAGCAGGCCGACCCAGGCTTCCCTCTCACCCGCAACACTTTCCAGCTCATTCTGGGGGATCCCGAGGCGTTCCAAGGCCAGCTGGGAGATATAATCCCTCCAGCGTGTCCTCGGTCTTCCCCGGGGCCTCCTACCAGTTGGACGTGCCTGGAAAACCTCTAATCGGAGGCGTCCAGGAGACATCCTGACTAGATGCCCGAACCACCTCAGCTGACTCCTTTCGACACGAAGGAGCAGCGACTCGACTCCAAGCTCCCCCCTGATGTCCGCGCTCCTTACCCTATCTCTAAGGCTGAGCCCGGCCACCGTACGGAGGAAGCTCATTTCGGCCGCTTGTATCCGAGATCTCGTTCTTTCGGTCACGACCCAGAGTTCGTGACCATAGGTGAGGGTTGGAACGTAGACCGACCAGTAAATGGAGAGCTTTGCCTTCCGGCTCAGCTCCCTCTTCACCAAGACGGACCGGTACAGCGCCTGTTTTACTGCTGCAGCCGCACCGATCCGCCTGTCGAACTCCCGCTCCACCTTACCCTCACTCGTGAACAAGATACTTCGAGATACTTGAACTTCTTCATTTGGAGTAGGCAGTTTGTCCCCACCTGGAGGGAGCAATCCGCCGGTTTCCGGCAGAGCAATGGTGCTAACTCAGATTTGGAGGTGCTAACTCTCATCCCTTCGCACTCAGCTGCAAAACACCCCAGTGAATGCTGGAGGTCACGGTCCGAGGAGGCAAACAGGACCACATCATCCGCGAACAGCAGAGAGGCGATCCCGAGACTCCCGAACCGGATCCTCTCCGCCCCCTAGCTGCGCCTAGATATCCTGTCCGTGAAGGTCACGAACAGGACCGGTGATAAAGGACAGCACTGGCGGAGGCCAACACCCACCGGGAACGTGTCTGACTTACTACCAAGGATACGAACACAGCTCCTACTGCAGGCGTACAGAGACCGGATGGCCCGTGCCAACGGGTCCGGCACTACATACTCCCGCAGCACCCCCCACAAAAACCCCCGAGGGACCCGGTCGAAAGCCTTCTCCAGGTCTACAAAGCACATGTAAACTGGTTGGGCAAACTCCCAGGACCCCTCCAGTAATCTTGCAAGGGTAAAGAGCTGGTCCAATGTTCCACGACCGGGATGGAATCCGCACTTTTCGTCTTGAATCCGAGGTTCGACATGCGGTCGGAGCCTCCTTTCCAGCACCCTGGCATTAGCTTTTCCCGGGAGGCTGAGCAGTGTGATACCACGATAGTTCGAGCACACTCTCCGGTCCCCCTTCTTGAAGATGGGAACCACCACCCCGGTCTGCCAGTCCATGGGCACTGTTCTCGACCCCCATGCGACACTGAAAAGGCGTGTCAACCAAGAGAGCCCAACAATGTCCAGCGCTTTCAGCATCTCAGGGCGGATCTCATCCACCCCTGGCCAAGGAGCTTTTTGACTACCTTAGCGACCTCTGCCAGGGATATGACCCCAAAGTCTTCCGGGGGACATGTTGGCCGGGTTTAGGAGTTCCTCAAAGTGCTCTTTCCACCGCCCGACGATGTCCCCAGTCCGGGTCAGCAGTTCCCCCCCCCCCCCTGCTGAGAACAGCCTGGGGTAGACCCTGCTTTTCCTTCCTGAGCCGTCGGATGGTTTGCCAGAACTTCCTTGAGGCCAACCGAAAGTCCTTCTCCATGGCCTCCCCGAACTCCTCCCATGCCCGAGTTTTAGCCTCCGCGACCATCGCAGCTGCAGCCCTTCTGGCCCGCCGGTACCCGTCAGCTGCTTCAGGAGACACCTGGGCCAGCCAGGCCCGAAAGGCCTCCTTCTTCAGTTTAACGGCTTCCCTCACCCCCGGTGTCCACCACCGGGTTCTCGGGTTGCCGCCACGACAGGCACCGATGACCTTCCGGCCACAGCCCAGAGTAGCCGCGTCCACAATAGAGGCTCTGAACAAGGTCCACTCGGATTCCATGTCCCCAGCCTCCCTCGGGATTTGTGAGAAGTTCTTCCGGAGGTGGGAGTTGAAGACCTCCCGGACAGTTCACCCTCACTACACGTTGGGGCTTGCCAGGTCTTTCTAGCCGACTCCCCCGCCATCTGATCCAACTCACCACCAGGTGGTGATCAGTTGACAGCTCTGCTCCTCTCTTCACCCGAGTGTCCAAGACATACGGCCGCAGATCAGATGATACGATTACAAAGTCGATCATTGATCTCCGGCCTAAGGTGTTCTGGTATCAGGTACACTTATGAGCCACCAAAATGTTTGAACATGGTGTTCTTTATGGACAAACTGTGGCTAGCACAGAAGTCCAACAACAAAACACCATTCGGGTTCAGATCGGGCAAGCCGTTCCTCCCAATCACGCCCCGCCAGGTTTCTCTGTCATTGCCCACGTGAGCGTTGAAGTCTCCCAGGAGAACTATGGAGTCGGCAGGCAGCGCCCTTTCCAGGACCCCTCCCACCGACTCCAAGAAGGCCGGATACTCCGAAATGCTGTTCAGTGCATAAGCACAAACAACAGTCAGAGCCATACTCCCCGCAACCCGTAGGCGCAGGGAGGCGACCCTCTCGTTCCCCGGGGTAAACTCCAACAGAGCGGCGCTCAGCCGGGGGCTCGTGAGTATCCCCACTCCCGCCCGGCGCCCTGGGCAACTCCAGAAAAGGACAAAGTCCAACCCTTCTCCAGGAGCTTGGTTCCAGAGCCCAGCTGTGCGTGGAGGTGAGCCCAGCTATATCTAGCTGCCACCTCCTGCACCAGCTCCGGCTCTTTCCCCGCTAGTGAGGTGACGTTCCACGTCCCTAGAGCTAGTCTATGCCGCCGGCGATCGGCCCGCCCGGGTCTCCCGCCTGGCCTGCCGCCCGGTCTACATAGCACCTGACCCCGATAATTCTCCCTGCGGGTGGTGGGTCCACAGGGTGACTGCTGCTCCATGGTGTTTTTTCGGGCTGAGCCCGACCGGGCCCCATGGGCGAAAGCCCGGCCACCAGACGCTCGCCGATGAGCTCCCCTCCTGGGTCTGGCTCCGGGAGGGTGCCCCGGTTTCCCTTGTCCGGGCAAGGTAGCTTCTGACCGTGGGCTGCTATTCATCAGGGTTTTTTGAACTGCTCTTAGTCTGAGCTCTCCCCCGAGACCTGTTTGCCTTGGGAGACCCTACCAGGGGCTGATGCCCCGGACAACATAGCTCCCAGGATCACTGAGCCACTCAAACTCATCCACCACGTTAAGGTGGCGATTCATAGGAGGAGTCTCTTAAGTCCCTACAGTTAATCCAGAATGCTGCAGCTCACAAAAACTAAGAAGAGAGATCACATTACTCCCGTATTAGCTGCTCTGCACTGGCTCCCTGTAAAATCAAGAATCACATTTAAAATTCTTCTCCTCACCTACAAAGCCTTGATTGGTGATGCACCATCATATCTTAAGGAGCTTGTAGTACCATATTTCCCCACTAGAGAGCTGCTCTCACTAAATGCAGGGCTTCTCGTGGTTCCTTGAGTCTTCAAAATTAGGATGGGAGCCAGAGCCGTCAGTTATCAAGCTCCTCTTTTATGGAACCAGCTTCCACTTTCAGTCCGGGAGGCAGACACAGTCACCTCATTTAAGAGTAGACATAAGACTTTCCTCTTTAATAGTGCTTATAGTTAGGGCTGAATTAGATTTGCCCTGGTCCAGCCCCTAGATATGCTGCTATAGGCTGCTGCTGGGGGATGTTTTTAGGATACACTGAGCACCTATCTCCTCTTCTCTCTTTACTTATGGATGAATTTACGTCTCGTAGGGTCCATTGGACCTGGCTGTGTCTGATGCCTCCTGCCTGGTGAGCCGGCCTCCTGCCTCGGGCCGGCTGATGCGGCATGCCTTGGACCCTGCTGATGCGCCCCGCCCCCCCTCCTCTCTACCTCCTTCTGTTTCATGGATTGTGGAGGTCCATTCATACATTGTCATATTCATTTGAATGTCTTTATGTAACTCTGTAATGCTGTTCATTCTTGACACATGACATATATTGCATCTGTCCTCTGTTGCTCTCCTGAAGGTTTCTTCCCTTTTTTCCCTGTGAAAGGTTATTTTTGGGGAGTTTTTCCTGATCCGATGTGAGTACCTGGGACAGGGATGTCGTATGTGTACACATTGTAAAGCCCTCTGAGGCAAATTTGTAATTTGTGATATTGGGCTGTACAAAATAAACTGTGTGTGTGTGTGTGTGTGTGTGTGTGTGTGTGTGTGTGTGTGTGTGTGTGTGCGCTGCGTCTATACCTGACTGAAATGATGGGGTGTTTCTCTTGGTTTACATCTACACCACCAGGTTTGATACTCGTGAGCATTGAAGCTAAACCACACAGGCAGCAAATGTATGGCCTAATGTCAAGTATAAATTCTATCATGCAGAAAATGATTACAATAGATAGTGCACTTTTCGCTCTCGTCTCATAAGCACAAGAACCATGTTGCAGTTATTAGGTAATGGTTAAATGCAGTGGTGTGCTATAGATATCAGGAATCAACCTGAGAGAACAGTGAGAATGCGCATGCACGATAATGGCCTTTACATAATGCAGTCATATATTAACCTAACAGATGAACAACTAGACAATTTGGTGAGGTCAGTAAAAGCCAGGACACCACATGTAGGATATCGAATGATGAAATGAATCCTGCTGGCCATGGGCCACCATGTCCAGAGGAAGAGAGTGTCTTAATCCATGCATCGTGTAGACTGTGATCCAACTCACCACCAGGTGGTGATCAGTTGACAGCTCTGCTCCTCTCTTCACCCGAGTGTCCAAGACATACGGCCGCAGATCAGATGATACGATTACAAAGTCGATCATTGATCTCCGGCCTAAGGTGTAGACTGTGAAGATGTACATACTTTTTATATGTTATAGTGGCCATCAGTTCCAGTATTCTTGTTTGAATGGTTTGGCTGATACTAGTAGTTATTTTTCCAACGTCTATATATATGTGTGTAATACATTCTCTTTAAAGTAAGAGGTGACCAAGGAGTGGAAAATGTTGGGCATAGCACGATGTATGTTCACATTAGAGGCTGCGGAAGGGGAAGTTTCCTGTCAGGAAAGAGTGTCTACAATCAAAGGTAGATATTTTTTCATTATCAGTAGAATTAATCATGTCAGATGTTGCCCTCTACAAAGACATACTTTGTGAAATATAAGATATAGTGTACATACTTCAGGGTAATTTGATGCTTTCTTTTCCCAGAGCGTCTGTGGCTAGATGTTTGGATGGCTGTTTCAAACGTGCCCTACGAGATTCTTCACAGCCTTGAGGATGAAGGTGTTCTAGATCCTTCCGATAGCATCCACCTGTTCTGTGCCCAGCATTTATTCCTTCCCCGTCTGCAGAGGGATCTCGATGTCTTCAGGATGGGTTGGGATAATTATCCTTTAAGGACAATTGTCCTTAAAGGATAATTGTGGACAATCTGACTCCTCCAAAATCCTATTGATGACCTGGCAGAGGTAGTAATTATACTCTACTTTTTGGCCACATTGAAATAAATTATACTATGTTGATACTTGCATAAGCAAGTATCAACATAGTAATTTAAATAGGTAAATTTAAATAGGTAAATGTACGAAATTGAGGATGCAGATCTCGATTTCAACACTACCAGTGAGCTAGATGCGACCAGTTCTGGAGTGATAGTTCAACCCATTGCTCTGTGGGCAATATATGGAAGGCCTGAGGTCCACAATTGATGTTGCAAGACCATCGCAGTCCCACAGCCGAGACATTTATTTCGCTGTTTTGAACTATGTACTAAATCATGTATCATAGATGCAAACCACTTTAACAAAACAAGCTTCCAATGAATGTGTTTTTAAAATGTTTATTTGTGTAAAATGTATATATTGTGACTGACAGTGAAGCCAAAACAAATCAGAAACTGCTTCTCACAGTATAAAAATAATTGTGAGACATGACGACGACCATCTATAAATTATGTAAGAAAATAAATAAATCTTATGAACTCTGTTGCAAGATTTACTTTCATAAAAGTTCAACAATATTGCCATTAAACAATACAATGTTTTTATTTTTACCTAACTAATTTATTTTTCCAAACAAGGCAATATCTTAGAATGCAATCAGAACACTATTAAAACACTATTAAAATAGTAGCAGTTTGCGCTAAACATTGATCAAGTCAACATTAAGGTTATAGTTTAAACTTGAACAACAGAGGCAGTTGATGACATGGTCTACACATTGTTAAATTCTTGCCCTAGATGAAAAGCCTCCATCAGAACCTTTTTGAATTGGTCATAGGAACTCATATGTCTTACAGGTAGGACAATAGTCTTGGCACATGCTGACACAACAGGGTAACAAACACTGTGATGCCCAAAGTCTGCACTGCAGTCATGGTTGAACTTTATCACAAAAGCAAAATCCTTCTTCTCTGAGGGAAGAAGTGGGATGTGACCTTGGCCTGTAATCCACTGCAGAAACCTTGCAGGTGTGATGGAATGTGGGCCATCGTTGTCATCACCCTGCTCCTGATCTTCAGCTATGAAGCAAATGGTTAACAAAAGAAATTTAAAAAGTGTTATGTGATAGTTAAAAATGTAGTTCTCCTTTTTTATTGCAACAGAGGATCCAAAACAAATGCATGTGATTTCCATTCAACATACACTCTGAAAAGGGCCACGAGTAGATCAGATCCCATGCAAAGTCAATGCACAGATGCAAATGGTTGTGAATGAAGCAAATTTTCACCAAGAGGCGCAAATGACACGAATAGAGCGGAGCAAACAATGTGCCTCATCCGCAACGCTTTTGGTGTGAATGCAGCATAATCCTTTTATGCTCTGATGCAGGTACGGTTTGAATGCAGGACATTTACATGAAACAAAAAGTTTTTTACACTGGTATTGCTACTTTACGTAAGTCAAATATTACTTATTTAACCACTATCTACATGTATCCCTTTTGTGATAATGGCTTTGCTCAGACAAAAAAAAAAAAGAATAAATACTGTAACAGGGCTGGCGTGTGATGTTAAAACACAAAGTACCCTGGCAAAACACCTGGTACAATCAAAACATTTGAGGTAGAATACAACTTCTTCAATACCAGTGTAACGACAGGTGGTAGCTGGATATTTTGGAATTTTTCATTTGCAGGAAATCACAAACTACATACCTTCAGCTTCATAAAGGAAGTCCTGTGTGAAGTTAATCATCTCCAGCTCGACCTGATGCCTGGTAGTCCCTTTGTCACTCAGTTGAGGAATAATGGATGCCATTACAAACTCTGCACTGATGAGATAAAATCAAGATGTAAATTATATACACACTTTAATCATGAAATTTCATAGCAAGTAAGTGTTCCTTGTTTGTAATATTACATTTTCACTTTTGTTTTGCTCACTTTTACATCTTCCCCAGGAACAAACAGGGGCTGGCAGATATCTGGGTCCTTCCTGATTAGCAAATGAAGGATTGCATAGGAAAACATAGGATTGCAGCCTATGTTGGAACAGAAGCTGTAGCTTCTGTTCCAACATAGGCTGCAATCTCAGCACTGCATGGAGTATGATGGCACTACAAAAGTAGAAAGGTAAAGATTTCCTACAAAACCTTAGTCCTATTATACTTTCCTAAACAGAAACACTTGTCCTAGTATACCAAACAATGGACTCCTTGTTTGTAACCGAGATAGCTCCAGTATATCCGCAATTAATTCCATCAGATAGGTCTTCAATTGAATGGTCAGTCGACAACTCAACATGCAAAAGAAAACAAAAATATTACACCTCGATTAGATCTTAAAGAACATCTCTGTGCCATATTCTATGTCAACCAATGACACTAATTTTTGACAAGGAATGGGTTTTTTCATATAGCGGTCATACCTGGTCAATTAACCCACCCAACTGGACATCTGCCACCTGTTCCTTGGATATGTTTAGATGTCTTTTTCCAAGTCCTGCCTTGGCCAGTTCAAACTCTTCAGATGAGCTTGTGGTTGTCTCTAAATGAAGGTTTAACAAGAATGCATAAAAACTAAAAGGCCTCCAGGTTTTAGTAGATGAGGTGCCACAGGTCTTTAGACTGTAACTTTCGCTTTCCAAGGTAACTTTTCCTTGTGAAAAACCCAGGGAAAGATCTAAGTGATAAAAAAACAAAACAATAG
This sequence comes from Cyclopterus lumpus, assembly GCF_009769545.1. Taxonomy (NCBI): domain Eukaryota; kingdom Metazoa; phylum Chordata; class Actinopteri; order Perciformes; family Cyclopteridae; genus Cyclopterus; species Cyclopterus lumpus. Next base: position 16,525,523 of record NC_046985.1, read on the forward strand.
ATTTGTTTAAAACATGAATGTAAATGTACATATAAACTAATAAAACTACCTTTAAATCAGGGGTGTCAAACTCATTTTCACTCTGGGCTACATCAGCATTATGGTTTCCCTCAAAGGGTTTTTAGTTAAACGGCGATATGGAAACACTGCTTGTTCACGGTAGGATACCGTTCATTCGCGGGTCACAAAATCGACATGTATTGTGGGAGATGTAGTCTGTGATTACTGAACACTGTAAAGCGGCATCGACTATAATTTTAAGACGACCATATGGCTTTCAAGCTGTCGCTGGCCACATAACATGACGTGGCGGGCCTTGAGTTCGACACCTATGCTTTAATGAACATGAAAAATTATGTTCTATAAAAAACCTGGCCATGTCCTGTTCTACAGAAGACGATCTCTGTTCCTGCTTTCTTCCTTGCTCTTGCTGTCCTTGAGAGGTTCTGTGTGAGCACATGTATCAGGCTCTGTGCAGTTGAGACCACTGTCGAATTATAGTCGATATTCTGGCAAACACAGATGTTAACAAAGACAACACACATTAAAGGACTTGAGCTGGTTAGTGTAAGTAGAAAAAAAAATCCCGAAACCCTTGCTAATAGCTTTAATGCTAGCTAGCGCTATACTTAATTTCCCGCTTTGGCCCAAAACACCTTTCAATAAATCTAGTTAATGCTTTGTAACATGTCCCTATTTTTTTAAAGATTATTTGATACCACACCAAGACTATAAAGATAACAACGTGAGGATCCACACTGATGAAAGACAAAGTTCTGTAAACAGTGGCGCCAAGTAAGGCTCTTGCTGTCCCTGAGAGTGTCAGGATCTGGAGTTGTGTGTCTTGAGTCCCCGTCTCTCGTGTCCTCTGTTTCCCTGCACTTCCTGTCCCTGTGATTGTTTCCACCTGTGTCCAATCACCTGCACCATCCCTGTGTATTGAAACCCTGTTTGTGTCATTCCCCTTTGTTGGTTGGTCCTGTTTGATCAATGAGATCACGTGTGTGAGCCCTGTCTTTTTGTGATTCCTCTGCTTGAGTAATAAGTTGCTTTTTTCAACGGTGTTGGTGTTTGGGTCCTGTTCTGTGGCTACCCGTGACAGAACGAACCAACCAAGATGGACCCAGCCTTCAACCCTTTTTTCCCCTCTTGTGGTGGGTCCCGTCTGTGTTCGGGTCGACCTTGGCCGTAGAAGGGGATCTTCTAAATACGAGGTGGACCCAGCTCCTAATCCATGTGCGGGGACCCGCATGGTTTATGGGGGGCCTCGTAGCCTCAGGGGCAAGGCTCACGCCTTCCCAGCCTCGGAGTTGGGGACCCAAACCATCAAGAGGGCCAAGTACAGCCACACACTAAGGATTGAGGAGTACTTCTACAACAATTTTGACCCTCGACCCATTACGGACAACAAACCCTCTAACACCACCAACCCAACCGGCGACGCCTCCCTTCGTGATGAGCTGAACAACTTCTATGCTCGCTTCGACAGGGTTAACCAGGAAGCGGCTATCATAACTGTGCCCCCTGCAGACCACCAGCCCCTCTCCCCCACAGATGTGTGGATTGCGTTGAGTAGGATCAACACACACGTAAGGCTGCGGGCCCTGATGGCATCCCCGGACGTGTGCTCAAGGCCTGTGCTGGGCAGCTGACTGGGGTCCTGACTGACATCTTCAACCTGTCACTGGCCCAAGCAGTTGTGCCAACGTACTTTAAACCCACCTTAATCATGCCAGTGCCAAAACACTCCACTGCAGCGAGCCCTGTTGCACTTACACCCATCATCATGATGTGCTTAGAGATTTTTGGGGGGAATTATCTTCCTTGTGTAGCACAACAAACTGAGCAAGTATGCAGAGCAGCGCATAGTGGCATTTAGCAAGGTAATGTCTGAGCAGGATTTTTAGTTATTTCTTTCATGTTAATTTGTTATTTCTGTCAGGGGAAGAAGCAGAAATCTCATCGGCAGATAAAGCAACTATTTGCAGGGCAAGGTGCCATCAGAAGTAGGCCAAACCGTTTTGTTGCTGCCATTTTTAACCTTTAAAGCCAACAATGTGTGTCTGGATTCCTGTCCTGACCAGTACCAGGCACCCATCTCTACCCATCAACCCCCAGTTCACCCTCCTCCCCCTACTTTCTGGAGTCCATACCAGCGGAGGGTTGATGATGTGCATGCTGAGTCACTGACATGGGAGATAACTCCCATCTGGAGCCACAAGCAGGGTCCCTGCTCGGCTTTCACTGAAGTCACGCAGGTGCTGGAGATAGGACAACAAACCTTCACTTGAGTCAGCTGGAACGCTTCTCCTCCATCTAGTCCATGACGCCGGCCTCTCCTTATTCATTGTTCAGTGGGGAAGCATTGCGGTTAACAAGAGGCAGAAAAGGGAACATTGAAATTGACCAAAACCACAGGATTGCATAATGTCTGTAAAGTCTATCCTATCAAAACTAAAAGAGAATTCCAAAATAGCTGAAGGTGATGATTATTTACCTAAAACCTCCAAACCTTTTCCGTGCCGGTTGATTTGATCAGCACTCTCACACACACACACACACACGGAGCGACATCCATCCATCCTTCCCAGAAGAGACATTAGCAGTATGATTTTCTCTGTGGGGGCCGACAGGCGTGAGAGATGGATGAGTAACAACGGTTGATGCAGAGTGTGTACATACACACACACACACAAACACAGTAGACATGGTTGGGATTCCTCAGCAGGTTCCCTCCCTCTCTTGACATGTTGCTCAGGGATAAGGAACTCTCTTTCTCCACCCTGAGGACTCTCAGCGGCCACTGTTAGCTTTCCACCGAACCTTCCCAGTGACTAATTATAGTGTCAGCCTATCTGCACCCCATTCCTGCACCCAGCTGTTCCACACACTCCCTAGCTCCAGTCTACACAGAAAACTTTCCTCTTACTGGATGCGAGGAACAAGGCACAACTCTTGTTCCTTGCTTGCTTCTTACTTTATTTTTAATGGATGGGTTGTGTAGCAGCGGAGTGAGAGCCGATGGCCGGAGAAGCACTTCCGATAATGTTACATAAAGCCCATTGCACTTTACAAAAAGGCTTACCTGTGTGTCTGAACTGATGCAGATATTTGAGAGAAGCTAGCCCAAGGAGAGAACAAAATAGAAGGCAAATAAATAAGCAGGAAGAAACAAGGATGTTAAGCACAGGGCAGGTATGTACGGAGTGTATCAAAACAAACAAAAAACACTCTGCCTTTTTTCGAGTTCAATTGAACATGAAATACGAGACGCTGTTATTTTTCGCCGGGCTCCAATGCAAGCGCTATTGAGAGGTAAAGACTTGAGCGCAGAGGTTGAGAAAAGAGGACTAAGAGCATTTGTTGTTTTTTCAGCATGTTGATCCTCAGTGAAATCTAAGCTTCCTCCGCGCTGGCCTGTGCAACGCTGGAGGTCTGCGGCCGGGGATGAAGTAGAAGGTTCAGCCCGCGACTCTCAAAAGGGGCCATCTGCACCCGGAGATGGGGAGGGTGTCATCTGCGTCGGATTTATGATTCATGCATCTGGCCAATGTGTCAGCAGTTTGTGTATGAGTAAACAACATGCCGGGGGGTTGGGGTGGACAGCGGGAAGCCCGGGAACTAAATCTGGATGCGCCATTGTGCTGTGCGCCCCGCCCGATTAGGTCTGCTACCAATCAGCGATCGTGTAGGCCTCCTAGGACGCAGCTGCAAACTGACTTCCGGCACCTCGTTTTATGAACATTAGCAATTGCCCGGGTCAGCGCGAGTCCATCGGAGCTGACTGGAAGCAGCGCGCAGGGGGGGTCAGACACAGTGCATCGGCGCTGAATCATTCTTCCAGAGTCCACCCTGAGCCACAAGGCCGAGGCTGCTGAATACAGATGTAGTGAATCAATGCGGTCCTCACTTTTCAGCTTTTTCAAAAAGGTGCACGTAGAGTATAATCCATGCACAAATTAATTGGGAGGTAAGACTTTTGTGTTATTTTTTTGTGTTATTATTCTATTCAGCTCTACACCATAATGTAGAGGCACTCGAGTTGCCTGCCATTCTCGTACTAATCGCTGTGATGTATGAAGCACAACCTGTAGTGCCAGAGGTCATTAATTCAGCAAATGAATGCGATAATTAGCACCGACGTCCACCCACTTCACGTGACCGCTATCAATATGAATGAATCTTAAAGGGATATGCCGCCGACATTAGGATGCAAATGTATGCATCTAGGTGCTCCGTCAATCTGCTCTATAGGGGGCACATGTACTGTAGCGGTTCCAAATTGTTTTTCAGCAGACGCACGCCGTGATTACATCATATTTTACCATGGAGGAGGGACATAACAGCGGTAAGAAGCTGTGCATGACGTGCCTGTGTATCAGCTGTATCTACGACTCGAATTGCAATGCAATGTGAACCGCGTTGGCCAATCAAATACATACAAGCGCACATTCCTGGTGGATTACTTACTGTTTTTTAACACCGGGCTGTTTCGGTTTGAACCCTCACAAAATGTGATGTACAGTTGTCCTTCAGGCTTATCGTGTCAGCAATTGTTCTAATATGTCTAATATGTTAGTTTTTATCACATTTAGTTTACGCATCTTGTTTTTGTTGACTAAAATGTCTTGGCATTTTTCTCTTAAAACAGTAACTTTATTAGTATAGTTTTAGTCAATAAAAAAAGGTTTTAGTCTTTTTCAGCCATCAGATTATATTGTACATACATTTTTCCAAGATATCACCTTTTATCTCTCTCAGTTTACTTTAACTTAAGTAAATTAAGTCCTCCTGACAGGGTTCATTGTGTGCTGCCAGTGTAGTGCCGATATGGTGTCCATGAAACTTCATTGGAAATTATATTTCCTACGAAAATAAGAAAGATTCAGATTTCAGTCTCGTCTTTTTTTGTCACCATATTGTGTGTTGGTAGAGGCATCTTTAAAGACTCCTTATGGTTTTGAAATAAAACTGGTTGCTGAACATATATAATCATGGTTGTCGTTACTGGCACAATGACAATGACATTTGAAGGGCATCGCAGATTAAATGCAGGGCTTTGCAAAAATCTAAATCAATCCCGAATGTGACGTGCGCCAGGGAAAACACCAATCTGTTGCCGGGCAGATCTGGGGCTGCCTGGCACGGCCTGTTTTGCACTGAGGTTTGTATGTACACAACCTGTGATCTGAAGCCAGCAACCAACTATCCAACCAACCACCTCCACCTCCTTCTCCCTCTGTAAACAGCAGTAATCTGCAGTCCAGCTGCAGCTCAGGGACAGTGGTGGGAGTCAGGGGCACGAGGCGGCCGTGGAGCCTCTGCGCTGTAGCCAAAGGGAGATGGGAGAAAGTAGAATGTGACTGGTAATTAAAACAGCTTCACAACCTGACTGCACTTACTATTGTGATCAACATGTTTGGTCCCCTTCGTGTTTTTCTTGGTTTTCATCTTGTTCTTTTAAATTTCACAGTCATCCTACTACAGCTGGCCCTGTGTCAATGCCTGCTTTACAGGAGGCTCGAGTGCCATCATTGTTTAACGGAACAATAGACGTCCGTACACACCGGGGTGCTTTCCCAAATGCAATACATTAACAGCATTCCACTTCTGCTTGCCCCTTTTGCTATCCAAGAAAGACACAAGAGCACCGACTAGACTGCGCCATAAAAATCTGAGGCGGGGTAGGACCACCTATGTAGCGAGGCCCAACGGAGGGCCCATTTAGTGGTCGTTTTCTACCACCTCCCCACACTCCGTAGTTGGCATTGCAGGCTTTTACCGTTCGGCCGCATCGGCCCTTTATGACGCCTGTGGAAACCACAACTCTGAAACTATTGATCCAAGTGGTTTGACGGTAGAGGAAGACTTTGTGAAAATGCTGCTTCCTGGAGAAGGACTTTGCTGTGTTTATGTGGGGCAGTTATGAATGCTTGGACACCTGCTGGTTTACAAGTGGATTAAAAGAAAAAAAACACACCATCAACCGGTGCTATTACAAAACGGATGTTGGTGATGTAATATTATGTTTGCGCCTATTCTGTTTTTTTTTATTTATTCCCTGTCGCCAAATATAAATGAATCACAGACGAAGATCTTCTTTAAGTCCCCGTTTAACACCAAAGTTTAGAACTTTGTGAGGGGCAAAACTGTTGTAGAGGCAGAGATCCCAGTTTCTCAACCAGCCCTGGCCTCAGTAAACCAGAATGCAATGCACATGTTGAGAACCACAGCTTTCACCTGCAAAAACAATCTCCTCACACTGACACACTATGAATTTGGGGATAGCAACCTGAGCAATTTACATTTCACAAATTAAAGCTGCACCACTTAATATATTTAGAAAAGAAATGCCACTCATAGTGATGGAACCACGGGGAATTATCACACAATCAGTTCCTGTCAGCTGTATGGAAAATGTTAACGTCTCTCAGCTTGTTGTTTTACGGCTTAAGTGTTTTGGTTCAGTCTCTTCTCTGTAACAAACCCTGTTTCAAAGCCGGCAACTGTTCACAAAGTGCTACTTGCCTGGTATCAAACGGCAGATGGACAAATTAGACTATTGCTGGTGGAGCATTTAGCAGCTTAAGAGCGACATATTTCCCTCAGAAGTAGGTAGAGACCAAAAATAGAGCAAAAAGGAGAGTGAACAAAAACTTAAACTGACGATGTGGCCAGAAACACGGCACCAAGTGAATGCTCATGGTTCTCCGTGTCTGCTAGATGTGTACTGTAAATGGGCAACAATTTGCTAACAAGTGTTGTTGGAGGTAAGTTGGTTCCACTGTAGCCAAGAAATTAATTAATGCAGCTTTAAAGATACACAGACAGTAGTTAACACCTAAGGCTGATACCATAATAATATTAAAGTAACCCTTATTGACTTATCTGATTCAGCTTTTTCCAGACAAAAAAAATTAAATTGTATTACTGGCAAATGGGAGAATGCTCTTAAAATAGCAGTCAGATAAGCAGGGCAATCCTGGACTACTGCATTAAAATAAAAATGAAAACAATTAACCAATATTTATATTTGAACTGTTGAATTAATTGAATATGGAAAAGCCCCCCCCCCCTACACACACACACACACACTTCTTGATTTCCAGGCAAGCCGTGATATCTGCAGCTTCCCCACTCGCCCTGGACAGCGTCTCTGCTGGGAGACACACCCAATCCCGTCTCTGTGCGACCTGCATTCCAAGAGATAACAGCATGGGAAAACCGACTGTGATAGCGCTCCAAAACAAACCTGATAACACACTATAAATACAAGACTTCAAGATGGCTTGATTGCCTCAATAAGCTGATTTTTTTGCCTTTGAGCGCTTCACTGACAGCCAAGCTGAAGTAGTACAGTGACAAAAGGCATTCATCATAATTACAGTGGGAGCCTTTAAGTTTACACCCACATGCTGATTTGTTTGGAGAGCGAAGACGTTCCATTTGTCATGTCGGTTTAATAGGCTACCATGTAGGTCGGAGGAGGAGGGAACGTGTTGTTTTGGGCTGATGTGGCTTTCTTCTAATACACTTTCACATATGACTCCCAAACAGATTGACTTCAGGGGTTCAAGCTGAGTGCCAAGTCCAAGCTGGCGACCATACGCCACAGCCACGTGATGTCAATAAAGCATTTCAGTAAACAACGCGCCGGTCCCCAACGGGTCCTAACGCAGCTCCTTATTGGGGGGGGGAATTGGATCAACTGTGATCCACGGCTCCGCTAACTTATGAAACAAAGGGAGTTTGTTGTCCCAGAGGTGGAGACGAAATCATACAAATAAATTGCTCTGGGACAAACGGAGTGATGTCTCAAACTCTGCGGCTCGTGCATGCTGGAGTAAACTGTAAAGTGCGTCTCAGGGTAGCAATCTGAAGTGCGATGTTTGGTCTAGCCGAAAAGTGAGCCCACACAGCCCTGTCCCTCTGTCCATCTAACAATCAGCTAGGGAGTCTATCATGAGAATGGAGCGCTGTTGTCTCTGTGAGGGTAGAATAAAGGTCAGATAATAGTGAAGGTAGAGGTCAAGGGTTAATGTCAGAGGGCAGGACGGTCACTTTCATGGTGCTCGGAGGCTCTCCAGGCCTCGTAGGGTGGTGGTGCATACATTGTCATATTCATGTAATGTCTTTATGTAACTTTGTAATGCTCTTCATTCTGTACACATGACATCTATTGCATCTCTCCATCCGGGGAGAGGGATCCTCCTCTGTTGCTCTCCTGAAGGTTTCTTCCCCTTTTTCCCTGTGAAAGGTTATTTTTGGTGAGTTGTTCGTGATTCGATGTGAGGTCCTGGGATAGGGATGTCGTATGTGTACAGATTGTAAAGCCCTCTGAGGCAAATTTGTAATTTGTGATATTGGGCTATACAAAATAAACTGAATTGAAAATTGAATGGTGGTGGCGACGGGCCCTCAGTCACCGGTTTGCAGGCTTGCGCAACAGCACACTTTACACTAATCCGAAAAACAAACAGGTCCTCCGGAGAGAAATCCGCCTTCCGTACATTTTGTTTTCTATATGGAACTCGAGATAAGATTTCTGGAGAATCTCTCCCAGCGCCGATAAGAGAAACACATGAAGTGACTCAGGCTTCAGACCTCAGCGGGCAGTAGACTAAACCTTCAAGTGAAACCTCTCATCACCAACTGTCTACTGAAAGACTGCATGCAGCTAAATGCAGAGTGACATGGAAAAGGTATGATTAAGTCGTGATTACACAGAGCAGGTATGGCAACCCCTCCCCACCCCAACAAACACACAGCAGCCCCAGCCTCCACACACACACACACACACACACACACACACACTCCTCGACTGGTTCTGGCTCTACAGATTGCTCACACATGCTCCTGGCTGCCTGCCACCCGCCTCCCACTCTAACTCTCTTCCCCCAGCACAGGAAGCCTAGCAGGCAGGCGAGCGGAACGGCGTGCTGAGGGTCTGGTGAGAAAGCCAGAGCACGGATCAGTGGGCCCAGTCTGGACTGAACCTGCAAAGTTCACAGTGGGTAACGCTGGACTCCAAAAACAACAACGAAGGCCCGCTCCTCATCGCTCACGGCAGAATACTTCTTAGACTTCAGTGAAACGGGTCACGTACCAGATTCTAGATGGTCGCCACATGGCGAGATAAATGGTTACGGTTCAATGAGCCTGGTTTGCCTGGAGACTACATTTCTGGCTTGATCACCCTTTAACTGGCCACCTTTGTTGAGGGTGTTTAGTGATTAAAGGCCGAAACACCCACTGATTCGAAGGCACACAACTGAGGATGTGTCCCAAAATTGACATCTTAACCCAGTTTAAGAAATAAACCTCCCATGCCACTCTGTCAACATCACGGCAAATTTCATGTGAGTGCATACCATCTATTGGCACAATGGATAGTTTTAACATCTCGTCCCGTGTTTTATGATTCTGATTTTGACAAGTAGATCCACTCGTAGTGACAACAGAACATGAAAGTCATCCTTGTTCAATACATTTTTTAAATTTTTACTCATTTGTGTTTACAAATGTTTTGCTTGTCTAATGGAAAAGATATAGAGCCAGCAGACCTTCATATTTACCAAAAAATGTCACTCTATTGTTAATGGTTTCATTTACACTACTTTTTGGGGAGATTGAGTGTGCTGGCATAAATTGTGCTCTAAAAAGGTGAAGGGTATAGGGGATGTAATTCAGTTTATTTTGTATAGCCCAATATCACAAATTACAAATTTGCCTCAGAGGGCTTTACAATCTGTACACATACGACATCCCTGTCAAAGGACCCCACATCGGATCAGGAAAAAAAAACCAAAAATAACCTTTCACAGGGAAAAAAGGAAAGAAACCTTCAGGAGAGCAACAGAGGAGGATCCCTCTCCCCGGATGGACAGAAGCAAGAGATGTCATGTGTACAGAATGAACAGCATTACAGAGTTACATAAACACATTTGTTACGTGTCAGTGTTGTGTGTTTTCCTCCATGGTTTCCTTTCAGGTGCCCATCAGTGGCCACCTGTACAGGCCAATCTGGCTGCACCTGGGTTCCAGAAGACCAGCTAGCCAATCAGCTGAGTGGGCTCCGTTATAAAAGGGAGAAAGCCTGAAGAGTTCAGGAGTGTCTTTTGTTTTGATGTACCCACTGACACTGCTAGAGGTGCAGGTTTGTGGTGGGAGGTTGAGGACAGTAGGTAAGTTTGGGGTACCCTGTACATTTGTGCACTCACGTAGGAACTTTGTATCTAAAGCATTAGACTATTGGTTGGTGCTGCCTCTGTATTGTTTTGATGGACCTTTGTTAGATGAGCATGTGAAACCATTTTGTTTGTTTCTTTCTTAGAGGTAGTTAGCCAGGACTAGTTTTGTTATCTTGATTTCTTTTGTTTGGCACAACCACAACTGTCCCAATCTCTCCCACTTAGTAGAAATTGTAGGTTGTTTGTTAAACCGCGTCATAATAAATGTTATTTGAACAGCTACACCTACTTTTGACTTCTTTTCACTTATTCTTTGACTGCCATGTGTTCGTCCCCCCCCCCCCCCCCCCCCCCCCCCCCACGTATCCCCCTAGACCTAGAAGGGGACGTAACACATTCAATGAATATGACAATGTATGAATGGACCTCCACAATCCATGAAACAGAGGGAGGTAGAGAGGAGGGGGTGCGGGGCAATCAGCAGGGCCAACAAAGGAGGTTGGCTCACCAGGCAGAAGGCATCAGACACAGCCAGGTCCAATGAGACCCTATGAGACGTGAAGTCACAAAGACTCCGGGGAGGAAGCAGAGTTAGTAAGGTGCAATGGAGAGATGTAAATTCATGTATCCTAAAACATCCCCCAGCAGCCTATGAGCCTATAGCAGCATATCTAGGGTCTGGACCAGGGCAAACCTGATTCACCCCTAACTATAAGCACTATTAAAGAGGAAAGTCTTAAGTCTACTCTTAAATGTGGTGACTGTCTGCCTCACGGACTGAAAGTGGAAACTGGTTCCATTAAAAAAAAAAAAAGGAGCTTGATAACTGAAGGCTCTGGCTCCCATCCTGATTGTGAAGACTCTAGGAACCACGAGTAGCCCCACATTTAGTGAGCGCAACTCTCTAGTGGGGCAATCTGGTAGAACAAGCTCCTTAAGATATGATGATACAAAAGTAATGTGATCTCTTTTCTTAGTTTTTGTTAGTACACAAGCTGCAGCATTCTGGATTAACTGGAGGGACTTAAGAGACTTATTAGAGCAGCCTGATAATAAGGAGTTGCAGTAATCTAGTCTAGAAGTAACAAATGCGTGAACCAGCTTTTCTGCATCTTTTTGAGACAAGGTGTGCCTGATTTTTGAAACGTTACATAGATGAAAAAATGCAGTCCTTGAGATTTGTTTCACGTGGGAGTTAAAGGACAAGTCCCGATCCAAGATAACGCCGAGATTCTTTACAGTGGTGTTGGATGCCAGGGCATGCCATCTACAGACACCACATCACCAGATAATTGGTGAGGTGTTCAGGGCCGTGTAAAATAACTTTTGTCTGAGTTTAACATCAGGAAGTTGCAGGTCATCCATGTTTTTATGTCTTTAAGACATTCTTGAATTTTAGCGAGCTGGTTGGTCTCCTCTGGTTTGATCGATAGATATAATTTAGTATCATCTGCATAACAATGAAAGTGTATGGAGTGTTTCCTGATAATGTTGCCCAAAGGACCAATTTTATTTATAAGGTAAATAAAATTGGTCCAAGCACAGAACTTTGTGGAACTCTGATTAACGTTGGTGGTCATTGAGGTTCATCGTTTACAAATACAAATTGCGATCGATCTGATGAGGATTTAAACCAACTTATTACGGTACCTGAAATGCCTATCGACTGATCCAGTCTCTGTAATAGGATGTCATGGTCAATGGTGTCGAACGCTGCACTAAGGTCTAACAAAACAAGTACAGAGATGAGTCCTTTATCTGATGCATTGTAGGAAGTAATTGTTAATCTTAAATAACTCTTGTTGGATGGATGGCCTTTGGTCCGTCAGTTGTACTTGTAAATGGTAATATGGATATGAATGGAGGCCAGGATTAGCTTAAGCTATATCTGATACATCTGTAATATATGTTTTTATAGGCTTTTACAGATTTTCACAAAAAATAAATTGCCCAGAATTAAAAGCAGCACTAAGATTTATGTTTTATATTAACAATGGATCCAATGACTTTGTAATGTGAAAAGTGTGGCCCTCAGGACCCAACTCTGTGGTTCCCCTCAATAAAACTATACTATTGTTTTGGTTAATGCCACGTCACTGTCGTGGTTCACTTTCACTGCAACACAGTAACAAATGGAAATAGATTACAAGGTAATGATTATATGTAGAGAAACAAAACATGGTCACCGCATCCACCAATCAAATGACAACGTGGACTACTTGCCAGTAACGTTGTATTTAAGAGTTAGTGCATGAGGTTGTTGGACGAGCTTGTATGGCCTTGATCATGGCAGGCAGTCAAAGACAAATACTTTGTATTCTGAATGCTGGGAGCCAGTTACATAAAAATAACTGATACACCACACAAATGAAACAAATGTACTGCTGTCTGTAACGTCTAAAAAGGGAGCAGTTCACCATCCCGATGAAGCTCCAAGGTCAAACACAAAATGTTGCAGACTTACAAAACAAAACAGCCAGTAACAGCAAGGCTGATCCAGTAAAGCTGCTTTGAGGATTTAATGCTAACAGTAGTCCAGCTTTTTTGTTCTCTAAAAGGTCTTTATTTCTTACTGTGGATAATACTTTTCACAGATTTTCACAAAAGGATGATTTAAGTGTCCATGTTCTAGACCAGTCTGATCCCAACATTAAACCTCTTCACGACTTCACAAGGATAGTAAAAGGGCAGGTATCACACCCGCTACCCATCCAACTAAGAGCATCCACTCCTCCCTCCTCACTTCATCCTCCTGTGACGTCTAATGTGGTTATTGATATTGACTGTTGAGAGCGAGACGGCAGTGTCACCTCCTTGTGTAGGAGTTCAGGGAGAGGACACACCCTCCCGCTAGCCGGCCCCGACAAACCTGAAAAGACTCTTTAGTCTTCACTCTCAACTGCTTGCTCTTTCTCTGTCTCAGTCCTTTACCAGCCCAGGTGCCAGAAAGACATGTTGGGATATAGTGTTTCTGGCATAATAGTGGAGGATGGGTTAAACTATTCCACAACTTTAACCCAGGAGATTGCTGTTCATGTCCCATGGGAAACCGAAAGTAACCGATGACTTTATGTTTTTGCACAACATTGTTATGCTTGTACATATGCTTTATGCTTGTACATAAAGAAAGTCCAATAAGGGCGGTTATCTATTTACATCCGTCACGTTACGTTGTTGCTGTTATGTTGCGTTGTTATTATTACTTTAACAAAAAGAAATATACAATCCCAAAGTGTTTCTGGTAACTGGTTTGCCTTTAATATGTTCTTATTGCTCTGTCACCATGATCATACCTGGCTAGCTCTGTGAGTAAATCTGTGGATGCCTTCAATAGCCAGATGAAATTAAAATAAACTCGGCTATTTCTTCCTTCCTTCTTTGCCTCTTTCTCTGGCACACACCAATGTTTTCATTTGCAGCTCAGGGTGGAGAGAGCAGGAGTGCCAGACAGCAGGAGTGGGTTTCATGTAACTGAAACTGGTGCAATAGGGCCTCGGAGTGGTCCGCTCCTCACTTCCTGATAATAGCTCATTGCAGAGCAGTTTTCCCCAGTACAGATGACGGAGAAGAGGACGGACTGCTAAAGTGATGTTGCACCCTGAGGATCCCCTTCCTATTTGTAATACTTATCTGTCAGGATAGAATCCCTTTTGCAGATCCAATACATATTAGAGCTTTTCTCAGATTATGACCTGAACAAGTAGAAACTGGAGCAGGACCTGTGTGTAGCCTATATTTCATATGATGCTGGTTAGCCGAGTGAATTCTCTTTTTAGCTGTGCAGCTGGCAAAATTCCATTTACTGAGAGAGAGAGGAGTTGGTCATTGGATTCTGTATCAATTAATGCTTGAAAAAGAGGTCTCTGAACTCTAGAATAAAGATCTGTTATGAACATCAATGTGGTTAATATTCAGGAATGGGAATTCTTCCCTCTACTATAGTGCAGAGAATATGAGACTTAATGAGAATTGTGCTCCCAGATCCAAAATATCAAAGCATTAGCATAATTGCTATTTCAAGTAGAAGGGACCCAACTGTTTCCCCCACTCCTATTCACAGTTTTCTCGTGGAAAACTTCAAAGGCCTTCCGTCACTGTTCTTTTCATAACCCAGCTTTTTCCTCAGCAGTTAGACAAAAGGAGCAGAAAGCAAACCGAGGACGTGAGCACAAAAGCAGGCCAGGTGGTCAAACGCAGAGAGATCTAACAAATGTGACAGAGCCATCACGCAGTCAGTGATTGGGTTACTCGTTGCTCGCAGATTATACCAGAGGACGGCGAGTGAGACGGAAGTGGAGTTGTTTTGTGGGACGTATAAAATGTTGTAATTTCCATTTTTATGTAACAGTGGCCATTATTCTGCCGGGGTTGGGGAGCCTATTAAAAGGCATGACTCAGTTGGTGATTCGGCTCATCATGTGAGAAGGGTAATGGGCAAACATTTTCTGAATGGGTGAAAGGGGGAAAGAGAGATAACGAGCAGGGGTCGTCCGGGTTAAGAGGAATATTCTTTCACCCATCCTCTCTCAATTTGTAGCGAAGACTCCAGAGAGGACTGCAGTATTTATCCTGCTGTCACCTCTCACCTTCTCATCGTTATCTCCCCATCCTGCCACTCTCACTCACACTCTCCAGTAAACACTGGCCCGAACAAACGGAAGCGAGCGGCACATTTGCTTTCATTCACAGATGGCCGTCACCCCCCCCCCGCCTCGCTTTTCCCCAATCCGATAATGCACCCCACTTTTAATTTTGCTTAATTGCTTCTGGGCTCATGTCGGAGGCAAGAGTGGAACAATTCCACAGAGGTAAGATTACTTCACTCCTGAGCTGCCTCGTTCCAAATTAAAGGCATGTGTGGAATTTCATGCCAGAGCTCTGACGTGGCAGAGACGACAATGGAGAAGAGAGCGAAGGTGTCAGAGGGAATGGAGGCAAGGGGTCAAAGAAACAGACTACGACCACTTCTTCCCTCACAGCGGCTCTCCCTTTCCGGCTCCTCTCTCACCCCCATCTCCCCCGCGGCGAGGGCCCGGAGAATAAAGGCATTACAGAGGCTCAAGCCCGGCTGCACATGCCCCAAATGCCTATTTAATCAAAAGAAAATAAACCTGGCCAAATTCACATATTGGTGTCTGCATAAGTTAACCTGCCTCGCTGGCCGGGAATTGAAACCTGCTGTTGCTGTGTGGAGGCTTCTGGCTCTTTACCCCCACGCCTGCTACCTAAACACAGCAGAGGAAGGCACACCCTGCACTCAGCTCATACATTATGTCTGAGAAAATGAACCCAGATGAAAATGTGGCTTTTGATTCACATTCTTATCGAAGACAATTTTGAATGAATAGCTTTACAGAATTGCCTTTCTTTCCACAGTCGGGCATGAGGAAGGATAAGAAAATGAGATAAGAAAAATAATTTATTTGGGGTGAAATACGCAAATGTTTCTTCCGGATGTAGCATTTGAGCTTTCAGTGCACTTCAGAGTCCAGAGAGTAACCGCTTCCCAAGGACTCCTATCTGCCTCCACATCAGCTGGATTTGTACAAATTCTCCATCCTCGATGCAACAGCTTTTGGGGCTTTCTCCGAACCACAACACAGCTCTTGTTACAAAGTATTTGAGGCTGGATCTTTGCAGAGAAGGGCCTCCGTCCAGGAAAAAAGCATCAACATCACGCTGCTCTCTCAGCCCTCGCCCGCAAGGCCTCTTCCTCTCCTCCTTGCTCCATTATCCCAGACAGGGCTATCGTGTTACCATAATGAATCCCTTTAGAGGAAAGGCCCGTCTCTCCAGGGGCCCCAGTCAGGCCCAGACCCCTCTCGTCTAATGTCTGTCCCTCTTCTTTTCTTTTTACCCCTTCTTTCCAAGGAGATGACCTCTAATGAACTCCACCCCGGCAGCAGCAGAAACGCAACACACACAACATCGGCGTCTTCCGATACTCCCAGACAATGATGCTCTATTCTGGGGGCCCTTTCGGACGAATGATGGGATTATGGGCTGCTTCCTCATGCAAAGGGCTACTGGGCCAGGAGGTATTATACATGCAAAATCGAATAATAATAATTACAAATAATAGGTTGGTTAATGGGTTTGCCTGACATGAAAGCCCCAGGGAGCTTGACCTTCACAACCTTCCTTGATGTGACCTATTGACGTTGCTGGAGGGGAGCACGCAAGGCCAAATAATACACAAGATCGCTACCACTACACATCACAGCGCATAGACTGAAAGGTAAAAGTAGTATGGCGACATCACAGCGATTACACTGAGCAATGTAAAACACTGAGTGATTCAATGAGTGATTCATTGCTGAGGCATAATCTTTAAAAAGCAATGTTCCTGCACTTGCTTCCTGAACTGTTGCTTATTGCAGGGTGTCTTCACACACCTCGGGTAGTTGAAGGAATTGACATTCTAAAGATCTGCTACAACGTTTCACAGTCGATAATGCATCCAAATGCCAGATATCGATGTCTCCACCGATAGTACCACGTACTGACTTTGCAATGCAGAATTTTAGGGTTATAGCAAATTTCACTTGTTTTTAATTTCAAAGCTTCTATTGATGATTTTGAATAAAGATTTGAAAGTATTTATACATATTTAAAGACTACATTAAAAAGAAAATCGATCAAAGTCTTGAAAAGTGTTTCATCAGATTAACAGAGGTAGGCTTTTTTATTGAATCACATTTTAAAAATTAATATGAGTCGTTAATGGTGGAAATCTGCTGCATGCCATGAAAGATTATTAACCCATTTCCCAAGGTACACATCTTTACCTTGATGATAGGAGCTGGAAATTATGATTGCTGTGCTGTACACCCAAATATAATTATTATCTAGCTCTGCAGTTCGGCTCTTTGTTTTGGTTCACTCGCATCACTCATGTTTCAGCCAAAAGGCTCTGATAAACCCTCATCTACATAGCATCAACCGGTAATTTGTAGACAGAAAAAGTTTGGAACTAGCTGATGAGCATAATGAAGCATTTATCAGCTATAGAGTCACATAAATAATGTACATCAGGAGCTGGTGGGAACCAAAACCTGACTAATTTGGACTCTAAATGAAAGCTGCCCCGTGTAGCTGGATGTCTAAATAGGCAACAGTTTGCTAACATGCTAACTGTCCCTAAGTGTGAAATCGGGTAATGGAGGTTATACATAAAAGGTCAATTATTCCAGGGACGACTGTAAATATTATTAGCTTACGTAATGAATGTGATTACACATTCAATGCCCCTAAGTGTAAGATTTGAACATTTCTAATTTGATAAGATTCCTCGCTGATTTCTCTGAAATTACACTTTTCTCTGGCAAAAGTCTGGATATGGTAATATAAATGTCAGGTCTGGTTTTATCAACATTTTTGACTAATTGGCTCTGTAAGGTATTGAGAGACAATGCTCTTTCTTTTCCGAGCCTCGTGGAAGATGGAGATGCTACAAGGGAAGGGCGGAAACAAGCACTTGGTTGGTGGGCTCGGTTCAGGACAATATGGGTGTGAGGATGGATGCCACAAAGGCAGCTGTGTTTCCGTATGAGCTCTGAGTGGCTCTGCTCAGGCACACATAGATCAGTATTGTATCTGTGTTCAGTCCATGGGACCCAGCGTTCAGTCGCGCCCCCACAATGTCGCATGAACTCATCCAGATGTGTGCATCATGAGTGAGGAATCAGATTTCTATTAAAGGAAAATGCAAAAATAAGGCTATCGTACTGTACCTCGCTCATGACAGCATCACTACGAGTGGGTCACAGAGAACAAGGTCTACAACTGCAGCTAAAATTGGGAGTGCAGATCTTGTATCACCTCTTGCACTCTGACATGAAAAATCTACACAGAGGTTGGATAAATATAGGCCCTGAACTGACTGCGGAGGTATCCATACTTAGATTTAACCCAAATTCCTAAAACATCTGAAAATACCTCCCAAGCCAGCTTCTGCCAGACATGACAACTCCTCGTCTCAAACAGCTCCTGATGCCTGCCATTGGCACAACAGGATTGAGGTTAGCTGTGCAGCAATGAGAGAAGGGGAACAAACGTAAACTCATCCTCAGGAGTATTATCCTGTTTTTACGGCAAATTTCCATTCATCGCTCTCTTCGCCCCCACCTCTGATTTCCTCAAGATCAGGGAGAATATCGGAAAAGGCAGGGAGATGAAAAGCAGTTTACCGCCTCGCCCACCATCTCCCACCTTCCTCGGTGGCTCCAATTAAACTGGCCCCGGTTCCTCTTGCGTAATAAAACCCTAATAAAAACCCCTATCGGCTTCCTGTGCAGGTTCATGGTGTGGTTAATGAAGCCGCTATCAGCTCACAGAGCGGGACACAGCCTTATTAGAGCCAGTGGAATGTGGCGAGGCCCACTGGATCAGAGGCTCCCAGCTCATTAGAGGGTACAGCGGCCCACTTACTGGCTGATTGGGTGATAGACTGGCTGGCTGACCAGACTGATTGACCTGTATGCTTCTTATGTATCCATTTTCTTTGAATGTGCCTTGTTTACTTGTCTTCTCTTCGTGATTTCTAGCTAAGGATTGGCCAAAATAATTACCTATGCTAGCAGTCAGAACGAGGTGGTTTACTTCATCAAAGCTTTTGCGTAGAATTCTGCCAGACTATAGCTCCTAAAATAATTCTGATGAAATAGATAATTGGTTTGCAATACCGGGGAAATTGGTGCAGTCTGTGTGCTTTCGGCAATGTCCTCAGGTCAGATCCGTGGAGACGGGTGCACCCTATGTTTAAGCTAGTTCAGGTTGAACGTGGCGAATTAAAACACTATGGTTGAGCTGAGGTTGCACTAAATGGGAGATATGCCTTTTTTTAATATTGTAGTTGCTGACTGTAATTGAAATATAATAATTGTGTTGAGCTAATCTTGGTCGTTGAGTAATAAGGCGGCAATCTCTCATACGGAATTAAAATAGCTTAGCTCGTCCTGCTAAAAGAGTAATAAAGCACAGTAGCATTGGCTGCCACCTCGACTCTTGACTCCCAACCTGGTGATGTCAAGCAAACCAGTCTGCAGAAAAGAAATCTTGGCATTGTATGTTAAGGTTATAGAAATAAAATAATGGTTTGTGTTAAAGTGATAATGCAGCAAAGTAATGTAGCAACGGTAACCACCTCACTAGCGTAAAATAAATAACCCCCCTTAGCGGACAAGATCTACAATGTTACGTAACAAGCGTAAACTTAAGAGACTAAAAGAATAAAAGACCCATCCTTTGTGGACTTTATCGCTCTTTGCAGGCTACTCATTAATATATATCACAAAGGCACCTCCCTTCATTATGTCACCTGCTCTGGCCAAATGAAAAAAAGTCCACATTAAATAAAAACATTCATAATTTTTCCTCCGTGTTCGGTCTCTATTTATTTTTCAACTGCATGTTAAAATGTATTAAATTGTAAAATAATTAAGTTAATTCATTTTGAGGTCATTAATAACAAATGGCAGGAGGAAAGCTGAGGGAGCATGTTTTGTTTGTGGATGTCGTTTTCTCTTCATTCCACAGGACTGACAATTATGGTGTGCTGTGAAAAAAAATAAAAAATGCAAAGAAAGCATTCTATCCTATCCATTTGCTCCAGTTGAAGCATTCATCCTGAAAACTATGCTGTAGTTACTGCTCTCTGGCTTTAAAGGGCATCGTGGACATCTGGCCACAGTGTCGCCGAGTCATTTGTGCACTTTAATCAAGTTGCGCGTGGCATTTGGATGGTTATCCGTCCTCTCCCAGCTCTTAACAGCAGCCTAATGATAAGTTTAAATAAGTCCCCCTCAGTCGGGCACCCGCAGCACAAGGCTTGTTTTCAGTCTGTCTCATTTCATTTCCGTCGCTCTCTTACACACAGATCTCCAATTCGGACTTACTGGAATACAGGGAGGCGGAGAAAAAAAACACTCCAGTATTTCAGGAATTCACTAGCCACCTACAAGTGACATCTGAAATTAATTGTGCATGGAAAAAGTTTTCCATAGAAGTGAAATGCGTGGAGGCCCCAGTTTAAATTGCATGAGCAATAACGCTGAAGGAAAACAATCTTTTACACTGAGGAGGAATGAAATACTGCGGCTTCGATTGGAAAAAATAATAGAAAAAAAAAGATTGTATCTTTATGATTTCCTGGAATGAAGGCCATTTTGTCTAAATGGATGGGAGCCAAAGGAACCCAAACACTGAAGAGTCTGGCCTGAAAGGGTGTGCCCCCCCAATTTTTTACACATCGCACTTTATTTTTGTGCTGCATCGGTGTTCCGTTTTGGGGAAATTTGAACCAATAGTTGGCAGTAACCAGTCTGTGAAGTGTTTTATGGTTCTGAGCAGAGCTGGTTGTGCAGTACCTCTCCTTCAGACACCGGGGGTGAAGCAGCTGGGGGCTGAAGGAGCTGTGCAGAGCTGCCAGAGTGTCCTGCATGGGGTGGGAGGTGTTGTCCATCAGGGATGATAGCTTAATCATCATCCTCCCATCTCCCACCACCTCCACCGTATCCAGTGGACACACCAGCACACTACTGGCCTTCTTTACAAGTTTATTTAGTCAGCTGTTGAGATGCTGCTGCTCCAGCAGACCACTCCTTAGAAGATGGCTGATGCCACCAGTCAAAGAAGGCCTTCAGGAGTGCTCCCTGCACTATCGAAGACCTCAGTCTCTCCTCGGCAGATCGTCTGCTCAGTCCCTTTTTGTAAAGTGCATGAATGTGATCGGTGCAGTCAAGTTTATTGTTCAAGTGTACTTAAGATCTCACAATCTTCAAACAATTATTTTACACAATATATTTTTAATTAATTGACAGTTTGTAAAAATCAGTTTTCACTTTGATATGAAAGAAGCTTTCTTTTTGTGCAAACTCTTGTCCAAAAAGCCAAATCATATTCACAGTGATTTCATGTATAAAAGCAACAAAAAGGGTGAAACATCCAAGGAGGGTGAATACTTTTTCTAGGCATTGTAAATAATTAGTTAGGAACCAGTGCTGTACACTGTTCAGCAGTCTAAAGCGGATATTAATACTGTAGCCTTCATAAACGTACGTGTGTGTATGGCCAGGTCTGTCCAGTGAAGAGAGCCAAGGCTGGAGCTGGCATGCAGGCGGCTCTCCCACAGCTGATAAGGCCCTCGCTGGCTGCGGTGCAGACTCTTATAGAAAAAGGGAGGCGAAATCAGGTTTGTGAGGATGAGCAGGGAGAGGGGATGTTAGTGACCAACATTATTATCTGTACAGCCGCAACACTGTACCCTTGCAATAGCCTCGTCTCTACCCTCCTTTAGGGGCCAGCTGCTCCGTTCGGGGTCCTTCACACGCTGGGCAAAGCTGACTGAGGGTTGCATCAACAGCACATTTTAAAAAGGTCCAAAATTAATTAGTTTCCATTACTTTATGAAAATAGTTAGCAAATGAAGATAATAGAATGACATTCAAGAGCCTTTTTCACATAGCAATTATAAAACATATAAATATATAAAGCTGAACAGGGTCTTTGGAGTTCAAATACAACAGCGGAGTGTGGCCCCTAATTTACCAAATATTGCCCCAGTGATTTCTCCGAGGTTCCTGGGAAAGAACTGTGTAATTTAAATCTAATCTTTGCATACATGTATATACATTAAAAAAAAAGGTATTTAGGTTACAGTTGCAATTAATTAATTGAAGTGTACAAAGTGAACACCGTTTCTACTTTCATTATAAGTACAACTGGGCAAAACTCTGCTCTCGCAGTATCATCACTGATGGTAGATTCATTCAGAGGCAACACTTCAGTACAACACGAGCTGGCAAAAAGGTTGCTGTGCCGAAACATATGCAGCAACCCAATCAGAAAGAACCGTTACATACAGTATAAGTAGCAGGTATGTCTACAGGACAGTAGAGTTTAATAAGTAATCCCTGTTTTCCTGTAATGAGTACCAAATTGCCTAGTTATTTCCAGGACATGTCCTTTAGGAAATGACATGTCTGTAAATCAAAGCATCACCCTGATCATGTTTAATTTAAGGAGGAACTAAACTCTCAACTCCTACACCGAAATACCGTACATCAAACCGGTTTCAGCCTCCTCATTGTGTGTGCGTGTAGTACCCATCTGACAGTTGGCCGTCCGTCACAGTATGCGGCCGCCTGGCCGCCTGGCCAGTGTTGAATGGCTGCCGCCTCTCGACTGCCCAGTGAGGGGAAGAATGTGCAAACCGCCGCGGTCGCTGGCATTCGAAAGGCTTTGGCCGCCAGCAACCTTGTGCCAGGCTCCAATGAAGCAGGCCGTGCGTCCTGCACTGAAACAATGCTGCTGTTCGTGGGTACAGTAAGTCCCAGGCATTAAGTTGGTCGCCAATTGTTTTCATTGTGGAGGGATATGGAGACGCAGAGATACAGGCTGCTTGGGACTGGGGCCGCTCGACTCTAGTTTTCAATAAGCACATTCTTCAGCCAGGACACACCGCTACAGTTACGCAGTAGTAGCCCTGCAGCCAGAGATGCACACAGTGATGACCTCGCAACAAGTGCATTCCAGCGCTCCTGGCTCACTTTCCCAATGTCCCAATTTCACAGCCAAACACGCCGTTGATGAGTGGAAAACATCGGAGAAAACGGAAGATCGAACCCCCTCTCCACCACCCAGGGGCCGCCAGGTGGCTTGTCCCTCAACCACGGAAACCAGCGTAATGACCTCTCCCAATGTTGCGGGGGACAATTCATGGAACTGCCCGGGGAAGTGCTCTGGAGATTACGCTCTCGGTCTTTGTGGAGGTAAGTGGAAGGAGTGGCGTGGTGATCGGACAGCGTGATAAAATTTGTTCTGAATAAGGCCTTCACATCAAACATGTTCTCCAGAAGCCTCAAATGCATTTCTAGGGGGGCATTCAACCTCGAATGGGTGCCCAGATATTTTTCAGTTCTTGTTGCTTTTTCCTACTTTTCCTCCCGCACCACATTTCCTTTAAATCCCTCCCATGTTTTTCAAACCCTCGGGCCACCTTTTTACATTCTTTTAGGCTCTGAAGGAGCATTAGGAGCCGAGGAAAAGGCAGCAACATAAACTCTGGCCATCGCCCTGCTGAACAGACTTCCTGAGAGGGGGCCAATCCATCGTGGACTTTACCAGTTTTCCAAATAAATCAAGAGCCCACGGTGTGCCGCCTGCAAACACCTCTGTGGAAGGTCACTGTTGGCCAGGTCAGCCTTTGCAGACTCAATTACTCCATCACCGGAAGCCGGCCACAAAAAACCTTGCCAATGCAATGGTTAAGATGACTTCAAAAAAAATATGATTAACCTCGACATTGAATTGTGGCAACCTTTTGGCGAGTAGCCAGTTATCTATCCCAGTAATTACCCCATAAACTGTTCAATAAATGGAGATGGCCGATCAAAGAGAGGTCTATAAATATTATTTTTTTTAAGCAGTAAAGCACATTTAAACCAACAAACACAAATTAGAAGATCTATGGCGGCGACATCTAGCTCCTTCAAATGAACCCGGAAAACACCAAGCAATACTTTTTCATCAAACCCTCCCGAGGTGTTGATTTCCTCACCCGATGCATCTCCAACCGCCACGTTTCTTCACCACTCTGTTGCTCCACCAGAGCAGATCCATCACTCAGGCTTTAACTCACTCATGGCAATAAACAAACTCTGAAAACCTCAGAAGAATGCTGCCACTCGGAGAGGAAAGAGATGACAAACAGAAAGGGAGGGGGAAAAAAATGAGAAAAAGAGTAAGATAGAACAGAGGCAGGGACAGTGAGGGAAGTTAAAAACCGGGGAGGGGGGGGTGATGGGCTTTATCGTCTCTTCCTGCCCACGCTCTTTTCCTACCATCCTAGCCCCCGTGGCAAAAGGGTGGACGGGCGGTAGGAGGGGAGGTAGTTAAAAGTCTATCCTCTCACCCTCCTGACCTCCCACAGAAATGAGCGGAAAAACAGCTGTGGGCTGCACACTCCCTGCTCCTGGAACACCAGCCCATGGACCTTAAACACTTTAACTCAACATATCAGTGGGTTTTCAGAGAGGTCAATCGATTCCACAGACTTTGCCACAAAGCTGGCTGACTATGGTTCCAGTAAACTGGGTGACCAAGTTAATGGGCTGTCTGCTTCTATATAAATTTGACACACGCTAGCACCATTATGTCAGCGTTTTAGATCATTCGCTGCTAAAACAATTAAAGCCCAGAGAGGAAGAGTGTTCTTTGTTGCAGACAGAAGGCAGTAAAGTGTCATCAGACGAGTTCATTAGCGATACAAAATAGTTAAAAGGCAGTGCAAAAACAAATACCAGAGCACCGGACTATGTGGCTAGCTAGGTTAGCTTAACACTGAGAACCAGCCTTATCAACTAGGATTAGGGTTAGCTCCTGTAGCTAGCTGACGCTAATCTAATGTTACCCCAATCACAAGTTAGCTTCAGCTCAGTAGCGACAGGTGATTAAAGGCTAGAGCGCAATGTGCTTAGCCAACTTGCCACGCAGTCCTCCACTTGCTCTCTGATGTTGCACATCAAGAGTGAAACAATAAAATCAGCTGGTCAGAGATAAACAGAGGAGTGAAGTAAACATAGCTTTAATCTATTCCATCAAGTTACTTGAGGAAGAAGAAAACTAAAACACACTTTTCTCTTTCATTAACCAACTAATTGAAAAAAAAGAAAAGTGTAATTGTTCTTCCTGCGCTATTTAACTAATAGTATTGATGTATTCAGTTTACCTCTCTGATATGTCCGACACCCTTTTACTTCATTTTGTCAGTTCTGGAGGGCCGCAACCAACACACCCAGTGTGTTCAGTCTACAATACAAGCCTGATTATTCCATCTGTACTGTAACATTCATTCAAAGAATTATATCTAGAGCGATTTGGTTTGAGGCGTAAACAGCTGATCAGTATAAATCATAACATCCATGCACAACACATTTTGAATCCAATTAACATGGAAGGACTCTTTAGGAGTGGCTTTAATTACAACAGAGTAGACCAATCTACAGTACACAGTAATCACTCCCTTATTCCAGGTCCCAAACATATGCTCACAGGCCTCGGTACCGCCCTCCAGTGTCCATGTTTGGAACTACAGACCAGCTCCTCACCACCTCCTCAGTGAAGCACCACCAATGGTGGTAGGGTGATCCGAAGATGATGGAGCTGCTTTCTGAGATCTCCCATGAGTCTTAGCTTTTCTTATGCTAATTGGTATTCTTCAAGGATTCCAACAAGCTCTTGATCCTCTCACTGGCTGGCTCCCGTCTCCTTTTCTTACGACCTTTGATCCCGGCCACCTTTGAGGGCATGAGGAGGGTCGCGAGTCCCCATGGTGTGGGAGCCTTTCCCCCATTACCACCTCTGGGTGTGTTGGTTTCCCTCTGCTGGAGCAGCCAGGCGCTCTCCTGACACACCGCCACAAAGCGGTCCAGCTGTGTGACGTTGACGTTCTTGCTGACATTCAGTGAGCTTTCGAATGGGTTCTGGATGTGCAGCGGGGCCACCTCTGGCTTGTTCTGCTCTTTTCCCTGAAGAGAGAAGAATGGGAAAAGGCTGGTAGATGAAAACATATTTGTGAACAGCAGCAGCCATGAGCTCAATCCTGTATGGACTATGTTAAATGATGGTGAAGGCAGTCAGCCTTCACCATCTTGTTGGTCATGGTTTTAGGCCTTTGCTGGTGTATCTGGGGGAACATATAGCTGACTGCAACAGCTCAGCAGGCAAGCAGATGGGAGAGGCAAACACATGGACATAGCTCTGGAAGACATTTTGACTCTAGTTGTAAAAAGGTGGAATAATTTGAGAAAGGGAAAAAAAAATTGCCTGGAATGAGCAAACCTGCTATGCACACTGAATGCGTTAGCAACGGACGTGTGTACGATCTGTACCCCTGTCTAGAAGATCAAATGAACCATCACTATGCGGGTCAGAGAATGCAAGAACCTTCCGCGGTTCTTTGCATGCCGCATCTAGCTTAAAGACTGACAGTTAAGGGGCTGGAAGGATAAAGGGATGGAACTGTGGTGGGGCAGTGGACGGGACAGAAGATGGTAACATAAAGCCATCAGTCAGAGGAGGGGAACGAACCAGAGAATTGTAGCACCGTAAAGCAGATTTATGGCTTTTTGCACCACTGGTGAAAGCCTATAGGTACGGGTCACGGCCACCATCTACCTGCAGGTTTCTTCTGCCGTGTCATACTTGATATTAGCCTCATATATTAAACTTGCAGGTCCTCTCTTTCCCGGAGACATCAATTCATTAAACTCAAAGCGCGAGCAAAGTCCCTGCATCTCGTATAATGTGCCACCAAAGCACACTTAATAGTCCAGGGGCAAAAGTAATCAATGATGAATAGGATATTATTTACATTTCTTTTAAAAGGTATGTTAATTAACTATCCTGTATGGCTAGAGAGGGAAACATAGCCATGATATATCCAACCGTTTTGGCATGCTCTTTCCGTGAAGCATTACACAATGAATAAATATGCGTTTGTTTACACTCAGCCTGATGGAGCTTCTAATTGGGATCGCAGCTCAGGGAGCTTCTAATTGGGATCGCAGCTCAGGGAGCTTCTAATTGGGATCGCAGCTCAGGGGCGCCGGGCCCTGTGGGGCCGCCATCAATCACATGTGACAGAGAGAGAGAGAGACAGAGACAGAGACAGAGAGAGAGAGAGAGAGAGAGAGAGAGATTTTTTTACAAAAACTTTATTTCTACATAGAACAATACGAACATACAGACACACTACCTAACTACACCCAACAACAAAAACCCTCAACACCCTTTGTGTCCCTGAGAGGTGGTCCTGAGACCCCACTCAGTATGGAGTCGGGAGTTTCCTCTTCTTCCACCCTCCTGCAGCATCTTCTTCTCAACCTCCTCCTCCTCCTGCAGCATCTCCGTCCCGTCTTTCTCCTCCTCCTGCAGCCTCTCTGTCCCGTCCTTCTCCTCCTGCAGCCTCTCTGTCCCGTCCTTCTTCTCCTCCTGCAGCCTCTCCGTCCCGTCCTCCTCCTGCAGCCTCTCCGTCCCGTCCTCCTCCTCTTCCTGCAGCATCTCTGTCCCGTCTTCTTCTTGCATCATCTCTCCTTTGTCCTCGGAGCAGGGCAGCCACCGTCGCCTCTGGAAATCTCTGCAGGACCTCATCACCCTCCCTTATCTCTCTCTCCACATTCTGCGCTATCTTCCTCAGTCTGTAGCCCTCTTGCTTTGTAAAGCTTGTACCTGCTTCACCGGCCATGTGGTGCCTAATGGACCTAGCGAGCCTTGGCATGTCCGAGAAGTAGTTGTCTATCACCACCCTCTGGTTCTTGGTCCTGATAAGATACCCCCTTATCCTGCCCACGCTGTATACTCCTGGCCTCTCCTCCTCCTCCTCACAGGAGTCACCCTCAACATCAGAGTAGGAGTCCTCCTCCAAAACGGCCTCAGACTCCTCCTCCCCTTTACCCGAAGCCCCCTTCTTAGCCTGCGAGCTTTCCTCATCCTCCCTACTCTTCCTCTTCAGACGGTGAGCCTGACTCTTCTCCTCGTCCACCTCCATGCCAACCTCACCGTCTGCCAACTCGACCTCAGCCTCCTGCCCACGTTTATCCCTCCCTGCCCCCTCATCTTCCACCTGCTGGACCACCTCTGCCCCTTCCTCCTCCACCTGCTGCACCCCACCTCCCCCCTCCGTGCCCCCCCTCAGCACCCCACATCCCCCCTTTGTGCTCCCCTCCTGCCCCCCACTTCCCTCCTCTGTGCTCCCCTCCTGCACCCCACCCGCCTCCTCCCGGCCTCCCTCCTTGTCCCCTCCCTCCTCCCGGCCTCCCTCCTTGTCCCCTCCGTCCTCCCCGGTGTCTCTCTCGGTCGGGTTCCCCTCGGCGCCCTCCTGTCCACCAGATGTCTTCTGAGGACAGGCCCTGCTCTGGTGTCCCTCCCTCCCACAACTAAAACACCTCATGTCGTCTGATGTTGCGAAAACGACATATAAAACCCCCTCCACTCTCACTCTGAATGAGATGTTCAGGGCCCCGTTCCTGTCATTGAGGACCATAAACAGCTGTCTCCGGTGAGACACCACGTGTCTCTGGAGCTGAGACCTAAACCCAGAGGACAGCTTCCTCACCTGGGAAATAACCCTCCCATACCTGGACAGTTCCCCCACCAAATCCTCGTCCTTCACGAACGGGGGGACGTTAGACACCGTCACCGCCGGTGTGTACAGAGGAGAGACGGGGACGTGCGTGTCGGACACCACGACTCCGCTCTCCACCACCGCGTCGGCCTTACTCACGGTGTCCAGGAAGATGACCACGGCTTTGTTCATCCGCGCTGCGGACTTCACGCTGCCGTGGCCGACCAGCACCCCCACCGCGAGGCTGCAGTCCTCCACCGAGCACGGGAACCCGGGTAAAAGTCGGATCCCGTGTCTCCTGGATAAGTGCTGCAGCTCC